>NC_082731.1:2342500-2557500 GCF_030144855.1 Hypanus sabinus | reverse complement strand
TATATCTACGGCCCTACCTTCAACAATGTACTTAGTCACATCCTCAAAAAATTCAATCTGGCTCATAAGGCACAACCTGCCTTTGACAAAGCTATGCTGACTCTTCCTAATCATATTATGCCTTTCCAAATGTTCATAAATCCTGCCTCTCAGGATCTTCTCCATCAACTTACCAACCACAAAGTAAGACTCTATAAAAAGTAAGTCTATAATTTCCTGGGCTATCTCTACTCCCTTTCTTGAATAAGGGAACAACATCCACAACCCTCCAATCCTCTGATGATGATCCTCTCCCATCCCCATTGATGATGCAAAGATCTCCTCCCTCACCTCCCACATTAGCCTGGGATTGATCTTGTCCAGTGCTGGTGACCTATTCAACTTGATGCTTTCTTAAGCTCCAGCACATCCTCTTTCTTAATATTTACATGCTCAAGCTTTTCAGTCCACTGTAAGTCATTTCTACAATTGCCAAGATCCTTTTCCATAGTGAATACTGAAGCAAAGTATTCATTAAATACTTCTGCTATCTCCTCCAGTTCCATAAACACTTTTCCACTGTCACACTTGATTGGTACTATTCTTTCATGTCATATCCTCTTGCTCTTCACATATTTGTAAAATGCCTTGGGGTATTCCTTAATCCTGTCTGCCATGGCCCCTTCTGGCTCTCCTAATTTCTTTCTTAAACTCCTTCCTTCCAGCTTTATTATCTTCTAGATCTCTATCATTACCTGGTTTTTTGAACCTTTCAAAAGCTCTTCTTTTCTTCTTGACTGGATTTACAACAGCCTTTGTACACTTGTTAAGGACTCTTTATGTCATGTTCTCATTATTTATTGATGTAGAAACATAGAAACATGGAAAAATGGAGAACCTACAGCACAATACAGGCCCTTCAGCCCGCAAAGCTGTGCCGAATATGTACTTACTTTAGAAATTACCTAGGGTTACCCATAGCCCTCTATTTTTCTGATATATATTTATATTGCCGAGTGTGCCCACAGGAAAATGAACCCTAGGGTTGTATTAGCTGTACTTTGATAATAAATTTACTTTGAACTTTAAATTTTGAAACCAACAGATAAAAGGAGGCTGAACCAGCGGATGGGCTGGGAAATCCAGTGGATGGAATGAAGAAACCAGACATGGAATAAGAAACCAGTACACAAAGGGGAAACGCCAGGTAAGGCACAGAGAAAGCTGCAGGAGAGGGAGGGGAACCCGCAGTTCATCAGAATCAGAATCAGGTTTAATATCACTGGTACGTTGTGAGAAAGTTATTGTCTTTGAGGCAATAATACACTGCAGCGCGTAACAATACAGAAAGAACTGTGGATTACAGTAAAAAAATAGCTAAATTAAATCAGTGGTGTATGACTGGCTGCTATTTGATATGCCAAGGACGTGGCCTAGAAGACTAGCACCCCTTCAGGGTTCCGAGGTTTCATAGCCCTGGAGGTGGTCGGGGCCACCGCAGGAAATCGGTGTGTCGTGGGAGACGGTAGATCGAAAGCAGCGAGCTGTGTGCCCAGAGAGCCGATTTGTTTGGGCTCAGAGCTCGGAAGAAGGGATGCAACAGACTTTTAACATTGTAAATCTTTGTAATGTCTCCCCTCTCGCTGTGAAACGGGGGCAGCTCTTTTCCCCTTATTATGGAGAGGGAGCCTGTGGTTTGTGGAATTACTGGGTGAACGAGTATTCTTTGGGGCACTACAAATCTGAGTCTTTATCGATATTTTGCTGCACATTTGCCTACTTGGTGGGGGTGCCGATGCCTTTTTGCTGGTGAGGGAGGGGATCGTTGCCTTGCTGATGCTTATGTGTGGGAGGGGGAAGCTGGGGGGGGACTTTGGGGTTCTAACATTTAACTGTCATTCATTCATTCATTCATTGGGACAGTCCTCTATTTTCGTGGATGGTTGCAAAGAAAAAGAATTTCAGGATGTACATGGTATACATTTCTCTGACATTAAATGTACCTTTGTAACTTTTGAAATAATGTTTAAAAAAGGTAGCGTTACAAACCGAAGAAAATCTGCAGAAGTTGGAAATCTGAAAATGCTGGAGGAATTTAGCAGGGCAGACAGCAGTAAGGTAGTGTTCATGGGTTCAATGTCCATTCAGAAATCAGATGGCAGAGGGGAAGAAGCTGTTTCTGAATCGCTGTGTGTGTGCCTTCAGGCTTCTGTACCTCCTACTTGATGGTGGCAATGAGAAAAGGCCGTGCCCTGGATGATGGGCATCCTTAATGATGGATGCCGCCTTTTTGAGGTATTGTTCCCTGAAGATATCCTGGATGCTGGGGAGGCCGGTGCCCATGAAGGACCTGACTGAATTTACAACTCTCTGCTTACTTTGATCCCGTGCTGTAGCTCCCTCCCCCCCCCCCCCCATTCCACACCAGAAGCTGATGCAGCATGTTAGAATACTCTCTGCAGCACCTCTGTAGGAATTTGCGAGTGTGTTAGGTGACAAACCAAATCCCTTCAAACTCCTAATGAAATATTGAATTTGAAGTTGTCCAAACTTTCCACTTCTGATATGTAGACAGAAGAGAAGACCTGAGGTTGCAGGCGGAATCAGTAGATGCAGTGGGACGCCAGGAGATGAAGAGTGATAACCAGCTGTAGGGAGGGGAAAATACAGCAACTCGCTTGGTTCTCTATATTTATTTCTTATTTATTATTATTTAATTGTTTCTTTTCTTTTTGTGCGGTGTGGCTAAGTACAGTTCTAACACCATATTTGAGTTTGCTGATGACTCTGCTGTTGTGGGCCGTGCCCAAGGGGATGATGAATCAGCATACCAGAGGGAGATTGAAAACACAAAATACTCTGCAGATGCTGGGGTCAAAGCAACATGTACAACATGCTGGAGGAACTCAGCAAGTCAGGCAGCATCTGTGGAAACGAGCAGTCAACGTTTCGGGCCGAGACCGAGTCAGGACTGAAGAGGGAGGGGCAGGGGCCCTATAAAGAATGTGGGGAGGAGAAGGCTGAAGCCAGGTGAAAAACTTGGCTGTCATAACAATAACCTCTCACTCAATGGCAGCAAGACCAAGGAACTGATTGTAGATGTCCGGAGAGGGAATCCAGAGGTCCATGAACCACTCGGAGGATCAGAGGTGGAGAGGGTCAGTAACATTAAATTCCTGAGTGTCACTATCTCACAGGACCTGTCCTGGACCATCATACAAATGTAATTGTGAAGAAAGCATGACAGTACCTCTACTTCCTCAGGAGTCTGCGGAGGGAGATGCTCTTCCGGGTCAAGGCAGCTGGACGACTCCAATGGAGTGATGGCCATACGGGTGAAGAGCAGGGACAGAGTAGGGGGAGGAACAGAGGGCCGGAGGAAGAGTGTGGACAGACTGAAACTCAAGATCCAGCCATCGCTGGTGACAAGACAGCAACCTTATCCTCACTGTCAGCAAATCAAAGGAGCTGGGCATTAACTTCAGGAAGTGGGACAGTGTACATGCTCCTGCTCAGGAAAGCAGCCAACATCAGTGACCTCCCTCATCCCAGGCATTACCACCCCCCCTGCACCCCGTAAGCTTGGGAACACTTACTACCACGCTCAAGGTCAGATTCCACCCTGCTGTTATCAAACTCTTGAGCGGTATGATAAAGGATGAGCTCTTGATATCCCAGTCTATCAGAATGTGGCTCTGGCACATTGCCTGTCTGTGCTACACTCTGGTAGTAACTGCAACACTGAATTCTGTGCCTGTTTCCTCTTTACTCCCCCAGTGTACCTCTGTACGCTTTCCACAGGTAGAAGTAAGATGTAATGATGCAGCTCTATAAAACTCTAGTTAGGCCACACTTGGAGTACTGTGTCCAGTTCTGGTCGCCTCACTATAGGAAGGATGTGGAAGCATTGGAAAGGGTACAGAGGAGATTTGCCAGGATGCTGCCTGGTTCAGAGAGTATGGATTATGATCAGAGATTAAGGGAGCTAGGGTTTTACTCTTTGGAGAGAAGGAGGATGAGAGGAGACATGATGGAGGTATACAAGATATTAAGAGGAATATACAGTGGACAGCCAGCGCCTCTTCCCCAGGTCACCACTGCTCAGTACAAGAGGACATGGCTTTAAGGTAAGGGGGATATTAGAGGAAGGTTTTTCACTCAGTGGTTGGTGCGTGGAATGTACTGCCTGAGTCAGTGATGGAGGCAGACACACTAGTGAAGTTTAAGAGACTACTAGACATGTATATGGAGGAATTTAAGGTGGGGGGTTATAAGGGAGGCAGGGTTTGAGGGTCGGCACAACATTGTGGGCTGAAGGGCCTGTAATGTGCTGTACTATTCTATGTTCTTTGTTCTATATGCAAACCAAACGTTTTCACTGTATCTTCCATATACCAATTCTGATTCCAGGAGTCAGAAGAAGTTGGCAAACATCAGGGAAGTGAGCAAGAGGGATCTGGGAAGAGTTGTAGGAGGGTAGAAGATGAGATAGGGTTGGAGACCAGCAGGTATTATGGCTGGTGGTAGCAAGTGTTTCAGAAGAAGGTATTGGGCTAGGAAGTGGCATCTGATGCCCATTCTGACACAGAGGAAGGCGTGGAAACACAACAGACAGTAAATATATTTAAAACGAAAGGAGATACCACAGAAGAGGTGAGGTATTAAACAAAAGTACACACGCCTCCTATGGGGCCCCCAACCCCTCTCCCATTGTTCCCATCTGAGTATGAGACCTCCTCACTCCGCCTTTCTCTCCTATAGACACTGACACATGCCCTTCCTGTCCGGACAAGTTGCATCAGCTCCCGGTCTGTAGATTCACAAGAGGATGGGGAGGGTCATAGACTCAGCCAGCTTCATTCCAGGCACTGGGCTCCCCGCCATCAAGGACATCTCTGAGCCTCAAGAAGGAGGTATCCCTCATTAAGGACCCTCACCGTCCAAGATACGCCCTCTTCTCATTATCTCCTTGCCCTCCTCCCACCTTTTCATTCTTGCAGCTTCACCCTTCCTTTCCAGTGCTGTATCAGGGTCTTGGCCTGAATCATTAATTTCCACAGATGCTGCCTAACCTGCTGAGTTTTTCCAGCCTTTTGTTTGTGTTGCTCTGGATTTCCAGAGCCTCTTGTGTTTCCCTTTTTATACTGGCTATGTCCCCTCTATCTTCCAGTCCAGGTGAAGGGCGAAGATCTGGAACATTGACTCTGCCGATGCTGAGTTTTTCCAGCAGTTTGATTTTTTTTCAGAATAAGGTATTGATACCAAAAGGAACTCCCTTCTGTTCATTCCTGAGGTGATTTTAGGAATACGCTCCAGCCACTCCTGTCAATCCAATGTTAATCTTGTGATTTACATAGCAGTTTCTTTGTCCCAAAATATATTTTATTCTTTAAATTACCATATGTATATATAGTACAAGACAGATTACATTCATTCCGCACAGAGCATCAGGCACCAGAACAACTCATTTAATTATTTACAGGATTAACTGTACGTCACTGTGACGTTAATAATCACAATTGTTTCTCTGACAGTCTGAGGGGTTTTCTCGGGTTCCCTCCTTCAGCGAGTAACGGGGGACAGGGGCCTTAAACCATGGGTCAGCTTTTGGGAAGACTAGGGGGTGTCTCCCGCATCTCCCCACCCACCCACACCCACACCACCTCCTCCCTCTTGGTGCTGGCAGTCTCACAGCAGCAGTAGGTGCTTGTCTGAGTGGGCGTCTCTAGGAACAGCCCATAGAGTAGAGAGTTGCATGTTACACAGCGGCTTGGGATGAACCTCCACATAGACTCCGGCATCCCCTTTCCAGACCTCTAGGTGTGGAGATGAATGGTTCACCCCATTGGTGAATTATGGTCCCGAGACTGGCTCTGGGTAAAGTATCTGAATGGGAGGGGTTTTGTTACTTAAAAAATTAACTTTATTCTTAACAAATATGTACAAGAAGTACAAAAAATTAGATAGCTTTCTTCATATTAACAGTCTTATCCTTCTCCAAGAATCATCACCTTGTCATGGTGATGTTTGTGAGTTCCTGAGATCCCGAGAGCTTAGACTGGAGTTTAGCTCTTGGCAGAATCATCCATGGCAGTAACTTCAAGGGAGAGGTTGTAGACAAAACGATCTGAGCAAGACTTCAACGGTGGTGCTGACAGAAGATGATGCCACATCACAACGGCAGTGAGGGTGGAGGAAAGCTGCCTCGGCAAAAGGGTCCCAGTTGTCTTGATTCCATGTCACTGGACCCTGACCCTGATCTGCCGAGGATCGTGTGTGGCTGCCAGGCATCAGCCTCCCCATGTTAGGCGTTCTCCATTACTGGATCCTGGTCAGCCACACTCAACTACACCCGTAAACTGAGTTTATTGTCATTTGCACATGGACACACCATGCACAGATCTTAGCTGCAGCAGCATCAGAAGAAAAAAATAAATCGTTAAAGAAAGAATAATTAGAACCAAAGTACAAAGTGCAAATTGTAGTGAAAAGTGGAAAGTTGAGTTGGAAGATCAGGGATGTGCAGCCTGGTTCAAGAGCCAGATAGCTGAAGGGAGGTAGCTGTTTTTGAGCAACACACACAAAATGCTGGATGAACTCAAACAGCATCTATGGAGTGATAGAAGGGAATAAACAGTTGACACTTTGGGCTGAGACTCTCCATCAGGACTATTAGCTGTTTTTGAACCTGGTAGTGTAGGACTTCAGGCTTCTGTATCTCCTGCCCGATGGTGGCAATGAGAATATGGCCCAGATGGCGGGGATCCTTGATGATGGATGTTGCCTTCTTGAGGCAGAGTTTTGTGTGGATACTGCAGGTGGTAGAGGGATGTGTCTGTCCACTTCTCTCTGCTGTTTCTTATGCACAAACCTTGGGGTCCAATCCATAGATTCCTGAAAGTGGTGAAGAAGGTATAGGGAATTTTTGCCTTTACTGGTCAGGGTATTGTGTATGAAGTCCAGAACATGAGAAAGGAAATTATGTCTTCCTTACCTGTGTTAGGAAGAGTGGGAATAAAAGGAGCCTTTTCTAGTTGGCTGCCGGTGACTCGTGGTGTTGGGACTACTTCTTTTTAAGTTATATGTCAATGATTTGGACGAAGGAAATGGTAGCTTTGTGACCAAGTTTGTGGACGATACAAAGATAGGTGGCGGGTCAAGGAGTGCTGAGGAAGCAGAGAGCCTGCAGAAGGACTTAGACAGATTCGGAGAATGGGCAAAGAAATAGCAGATGGAATATACTGCAGGGAAGTGTATGATCATGCACTTTGGTAGAAGGAATAAAGGTGTAGACTATTTTCTAAATGTGGAGAAAATTCAAAAATCAGAGGTGTAAAATGACTTGTCAGTCCTTGTGCAGGATTCCCTAAAGGTTATCTTGCAAGTTGAGTTGGTGGTGAGGAAGGCAAATACAATGTTAGCATTCATTTCCAGAGGAAGAGAATTCAAGAGCAGGGATGTAATCCTGAGGCTTTATAAGGCATTGGTCGGACCACACGGAGTATTGTGAGCCGTTCTGGGCCCTTTATCTGAGAAAAGATGTGCTGACGTTGGAGACGGTCCAGAGGAGGATCACAAGAATAATTCCAGGAATGAAAGGGTTAATATATGAGGAGCATTTGAGGGCTCTGGGCTTGTACATGCTAAAGTTTAGAAGAATGAGGAGGGATTTCATTGAAATCTTAAAAAGAATACTTAAAAAGAGCGGATATGAAGAGGATGTTTCCTGTAGCAGGAGAGTCTAGGACCAGGGTCTCAGTCCAAAGGGATGTCCACTTAAAACAGAGATGAGGAGGGTGGTGAATCTGTAGAATTCATTGCTATGGATGGCTGTGAAGGCCGAGTCATTGTGTATTTAAAATGGAGGTTGATGTTCTTGATTAGTCAGGACATCGAAGGTTATAGGAGAAGGCAGGAGAATGGGGTTGAGAGGGATAATAAATCATGATGAATTGGCAGAGCCAGACTCAATGGGCCAGTTAGCCAAATTATGCTCCAATGTCTTATGGGACTTAGGTTAGGACACTCTTGAAGCACCTGTGCCCAACTACCAGATGTTTGTGGAGGCTTGGGAAAAGGTGTCGAGGAGGTCCAGCAGGATGCTGCCTGGATTAGAGTGTACGAGTTACAAGGAGAGGTTGGACAGACTTGGGTTGCTTTTTCTGGAGCGTCCGAAAGGGAAACTGATAGAATTTATAAAATTATTAGGGGCATGGATAGAAACTTTTTCCTGACTGGAAATGCACTAGAGGACATGGAATTAAGGTGAGGGGGGAATGTTTAAAGCAGATATGTGAGGTAAGTTTTGTACACAGAGAGTGGTAGGTGCCTGCAACAGCCTTCATGGGTGGTGGTGGAAGCAAGGAGGGCAATGGAGTGTGGACAGACACGGGAATGTGGAGGAATAGGCATCATGTACATGCAGAAGGGATTTTATTTGATTTGGTACAGATATTGTGAGCTGAAGGGCCTGATACTGTACTGTACTGTTCCATGTTCAGGTCTAGACATTCATAGCGTCAGAGGGTTAACAAATTCCACGCAGCCTCCTTAAGGAACATACTCTCTGAGAGACTGTGACACAGGGCGCAGCTGCTCAGCATTGTGTGCTAGAGCCTTAGATTGCAGTCAAGGGAGCACCGACCTTCAGTGTGACCCTCAGTCAGGATCTGTGAGGGGAGAAACAGTTAATATTTTCCGAAACCAGCTGAAACATGTACCATTTCTGGCTCTGCAGGTGCTGACTGACTTCAGTTTTCTGTTTATGTGGCATTTAAATGTTGTATTTTTGTTAGTTAGAAGGCAGGAAGTGGCCTGAACTGGCCCTGCCCTGGTTACACGTGCCTCTCTGATATTAGAGTCAGCAGCCCAGCAGCTGACCTCACTGGCTGTCTATGTACAGGTGCTGATGTCAATGTGTGCCTCTCCATACACCTACTGTCGTTCTTCCTCTGGTTCATCCTGTGTGCCTGTCTGCACTTTGTGCATCTGACTGCGTGGAATCTATCTGTCTAACAGCACAGAAAGAGAGAGCGGGAGAGAGGGCCCTCAACCCCCGCACACGGCACTGGCTGCTATGAATAACTGTACTGACGTGAAGCAGTTGGTGACGATTTTATTTTTGTTATTGTATATTTTTGGCCACCTCCTGAAATGAGTCTTTCAGCTGAGAGCTGTGTCAGCTATTAATAGAAATGGCAGTTACAAAAAGAGAAAAATAGAGTGTGAGAGAGAGAGAGAGAAAGAGAGACATAA
Organism: Hypanus sabinus; assembly: GCF_030144855.1. Taxonomy (NCBI): domain Eukaryota; kingdom Metazoa; phylum Chordata; class Chondrichthyes; order Myliobatiformes; family Dasyatidae; genus Hypanus; species Hypanus sabinus. The sequence goes on along the minus strand of NC_082731.1, from coordinate 2,548,266 downwards.
ATCGAGAAACAGACACACTCACACACACACATACACACACCCACACACTCGCACACACACATACACACACACAAACTCACAGACCTATGGACACGCATACCTTCATAAAAACATACACACAACCAGACACACACAAGCATGCACATATCCACACAAACACGTACACAAAAACACATGTGCATACACAAACACATGGGCACATACATAGATACATGCATACTCAACATTCAGGTACACAATCATGTCCACACAAGTAGACATACATGTACTGGAATACTTGTACATATTCTGAGATACACAAGTGTAAAGACAGAGACAGACAGATAGACACACACACACACACGCACAGATAAGGGAAATATAAAGACAGATTCACATTCAGACAGCTAAGTACAGAGACAGATCAGAAAGATAAATGTCAAGAGAGAAATGGGTATATTTTCAGGGATTAATTTGAACAGGCAGGTTTATATATTTGGCCCAGGTGCTGTTTCAGTGAAGGGGTAGAGTGCGAAGATGTGTGGGTCAGGAGATCTAAGTACACTGTGCAGGGAGAGGAGGTGGGTTCAGTTGCCTTATGATGGGGTTCAGTGTGGTGTGGACAGGATCAAGTGTAGGTGGGATCAGGGTAGCGGGCAGAGGGAGATAAGGGACTGGAAGATGGAATTGCGGAGAGAGAGTTGCAGCTCAGTGACAAATGGTGTAGGATTGTTTTGATGGAGTTAAAGGAGTACAAGTCTACAGCCTTAATGATGAATACCCATCTGTCTAATGAATGTGAGGTTACCGTGTTGGTGCAGCTATCAAATGATGCCATGTCATGGGAAAGTACTGGGGTAAGAGTTATTTTCTAGTTTTGAGGGGATCTCGAAGGGTATAAAACAGGGTGCTTTCTTTGTGCAAGGGGAGAGTTGTAGTGGAGTACTGGGACATGCTTTGGGTATTGAGTTCATGGAGAGGAAGGTGAGGTTCGTCAGTGAGGTAGGGTTTGAGGGGAGTGGAGGGTAAGGGGTCTGGGAGGGGAAATCTGAAAGATTAAAAGGGAAGACCTGGTCAGACCTGGTTTTCCACAGGGAGGGGAGAGGAGATCATATTGAAAACTATTGGATATTGAAAGGCCAGGAGTGAACATAGAGAAGACGTTCCATTAGTAGGAGATTCCAGGCTTCAGGGGCATTTCCTCTGAATAAAGGGACGTCCCTTTAAAACTGGGATGAATAGGATCTTTTTCACCCAGAGGCTGATAAATGTACAGAATTTCTTGCCACAGAGGACTATGAAGGCCAAGTGATTTGGGGTATTTAAGGCAGAGATTGATAGGTTCTTGATTGGTGAAGGGGTTAAGATTACAGAGAGAGGACAGAACAATGCATGTCTAATATCCTGAATTGTATCTTGGCTATAGATATTTATTCAAACGAGAGGACATGATTTGAGAGTTAGGGGGCAGAAGTTTAAGGGAAACACGAGGCGGTATTTCTTTACTCAGAGAGTGATAGCTGTGTGGAATGAGCTTCCTGTAGAAGTAGTAGAGGCCAGTTCAGTTGTGTCATTTAAGGTAAAATTGGATAGGTATATGGACAGGAAAGGAGTGGAGGGTTATGGGCTGAGTGCGGGTAGGCGGGTCTAGGTGAGATTAAGAGTTCGGCACGGACTAGGAGGGCCGAGATGGCCTGTTTCCGTGCTGTGATTGTTATATGGTTATATGGTTATATAGTGGCGATTCCACCTATGTTTTTGCCCAACGCTCTTTCACAGCTTCACTTAACCTGATTGGTCAATGTACAAGCTATGTATGGTCTCTTTACTGCTTTTTGCTCTTTCCCTCCATTTGTTATTGTTGTGTATTTAATATTTCAGTAATATTGTTTGACTAAGATTGTTTGTTTAGGTGGCTAATTACGGGTGATATTAAGCAGTATGTGAATGGCACATGTCATTTGCCACCACACAATAACTGTACACCTCATACACTTCTGAGATGTGCTAAAACACAGTAAATATGCATCTCCCGGCTCCTGTGTTTTTCTTTTGATTGGTTTTGGAATTACAAACTAGAGCAGTGGCGACGAGGTATTTTTAAAAATGAAACCAAGATAATGACCTACCTGTTGAACACAGAACGTTTTTTTCTTCATAAGGGGAATAGATGGTTGAGTTCAAAACAAGGCAGAAAACGGATGAAATTCAGGGGATCATAAACAGTGATGCTTATAATAAATAAAAGAAAAGCAGAAATGTCTGACTACGTTGGAAAGGTAAACATGTTCAATTGCACCACAGATAACTGGGTGATCTATACTGAATAATTTCGGCAGTATTTTAAAGCAAATGGAATAGCTGATGAAGAACCAGTGCTGTATTTACTGAGGTAATAGATGGAAAAGCATACAGTTTGATTATAAGTTTGATTGTCCAACCAAACCAGTCAAATGAGCTTTGCTAATATTGTGAAATTAATGCAGGAACACTTCAGGTTTCAAAACTAGAATCAAAAGGAAGGGGAGTTCATTTAGGTGCTAAATTGAAGAGTTTGTCCAAGTATTGTGATGCACTGAGAGATCTTTTACTTTGTGGAATCTAACAAGAAAGCGTTCAAAATTCTTCTAACTGAAGCTCAACTCAAATTTCAAAGAACAGTTGAAATCACTGTACCAATGGAAGTAGTATTCAGAAGAGCTATTGAGTTGCAGTCAGGAATGGAAGTGAATGTAAACAAAATTGCAACATCTAAACAGAAACCTGCCTGGCTGAACAAATTGAGTTGCAATTGTAGCAGGGGCTCACATACACAAGACCAATGCAGGGTTGAAGACGAAACTTGCAGAAAATGCAGCAAAGTAGGGCATGTACAAAGAGCATGTTGGGACTGCACAGGGAAGAGAAAAAAGATAAAAAGTTAAGTCACAGTTTCAAAACGAGACTAATCTGCATGCTGTTGATGAGACATCTGATAATGATGAGAATGACACAGGACTGGCTAGCCTCAAGATTTACAATGCAAAATAATATGGCATCCACCAAAAGTTGGGAGTTAGGATGTAATGTTAAAATTGTACAAGGCACTGGTGAGGCCAAATTTGGAGTACGGTGTACAGTTCTGGTCACCGAATTGTAGGAAAGATGTCAACAAAATAGAGAGAGTATAGAGGAGATTTTCTAGAATGCTACCTGGGTTTCAGCACCTAAGTTACAGAGAAAGGTTGAACAAGTTAGGTCTTTATTCTTTGGAGTGTAGAAGGTTGAAGGAGGACTTGATAGAGGTATTTAAAATTATGAGGGGGATAGACAGAGTTGATGTGGATAGGCTATTTCCAATGAGAGTAGGGGAGATTCAAACAAGAGGACATGAGTTGAGAGTTAAGGGGCAAAAGTTTAGGGGTAACACGAGGGGGGACTCCTTTACTCAGAGAGTGGTAGCTGTGTGGAACAAGCTTCCAGTAGAAGTGGTAGTGGCAGGTTCAATATTGTCATTTAAAGTTTAATTGGATAGGTATATGGACAGGAAAGGAATGGAGGGTTATGGGCTGAGTGCAGGTCGGTGGGACTAGTTGACCTTCCAAAATGCATCACCTCACACTTGTCTGGATTGAACTCCATCTGCCATTTTTCTGCCCAACTCTGCAGCCTGTCTATGTCCTCTTGTAACCTTCGACAACCTACTGCTCCATCCACAACACATCCAATCTTTGTGTCATCCGCAAACTTACTCACTCATTCTTCCGCCTCTACATCCAGGTCATTTATAAAAATCACAAGTAGCAGGGGTCCCAGGACAGATCCCTGCGGCTCTCCACTAGTCACCGACCTCCAGGCAGAATACTTTCCTTTCACAACTACCCTCTGCTTTCTTCCTTTAAGCCAATTTTTAAGCCAAACAGCCAAGGTTCCACTTATCCCATGCCTCATGACTTTCTGGATGAGTCTCTCGTGAGGGACCTTGTCAAATGCTTTGCTAAAGTCCACGTAGACCACATCCACTGCCCTATCCTCATCAATTTCTTTTGATACCTCTTCAAAAAACTCAATCAGGCTTGTGAGGCATGATCTTCCCTTCACAAAGCCATGTTGATTATCCATGAGTAGACTGTACTTCTCCAAATACTTGTAGATCCTATCCTTAAGAATCCTTTCCAGTAGTTTGCATACCACCGACGTAAGACTCTGGTCTATAGTTCCCAGGTTTCTCCCATTACCTTTTTTAAACAAGGGAACTACATTTGCCATTCTCCAGTCTTCCAGCACTTCCCCTCCAGCCAAAGAGGATTCAAAGATCATGGCTAATACTCCTGCGATCTCTTCTCTGAATTCCCACAACAACCTGGGGTGTATCATATCTGGTCCTGGGGATTTATCAATCTTAATGTTTTTAAGAAGATCCAGCACTTCTTCTTCCTTAATCTCCACATTGTCCAGCACACAGACCCGCTCTACTTCGACCTCATCCTGATCAAGATCCTTCTCACTTGTGAATACTGAATCAAAGTATTCATTTAGGACCTCCCCAACCTCCTCCGCTTCCAGGCACATGTTGCCCTCTTTATCCTTTAGCAGTCCCACCTTCGTTCTCGTCATCCTCCTGTTCTTCGCATACGCATAGAACGCCTTGGGGTTCTCCTTAATCCTACATGCCAAGGCCTTCTCATGCCCCCTTCGAGTCCTTTCTTTAGCTCCTTCCTGGTTACCCTATATTTCTCATAAGCCCCTCCTACTTCTTGCTTCCTTTTTCCTCTTGACGAGTTGCCCCATGTGTTTCATCAGCCACGGTTCCCTTTTCCTACCATTTTTTCCTTGCCTCAGTGGGACAAACCTATCCTGAACCCAGCTCAGGTGGTCCCTAAACTTCTCCCACATTACTTCTCTGCTTTCCCCTTTGAACATCTGTTTCCAATTTACTCTCACTAGTTCCTGCCTCATCCCTTCAGTTAGCCCTTCCCCAGTTAAGCACTTTACCATTTAGTCTGATTTTATTCCTTTCCAAAGCTATGCTGAAGCTAAGGGAGTTGTGGTCACTCTCACCAAAATGCTCCCCCACCAAGAGGTCTGTCACCTGACCAGGTTCATTACCCAGAACAAGATCCAGTATAGCCTCTCCTCTCATTGGCTGGTCCACATACTGTGTCAGGAATCCTTCTTGGACACACCTGACAAATTCAGCCCCATCTATCTCCCTTGAACTCAGGAGGTGCCAGTCAATATGAGGGAAGTTGAAATCACCCATAACTACTACCCTGTATTTTGTGCACCATTCTAAAATCTGCCTACTTATCTGCTCCTCGGTGTCCCAAGGGCTATTTGGGGGCCTATAGACTACTCCCAGCACAGTGATTGATCCCTTCCTATTTCCGACTTCCACCCAGACTGACTCCGTGGACACTCCCTCTGCAGTGTCCTCCCTTTCTATAGCCGTGATACTATCCCTGACCAGCAATGCCACTCCCCCCCCTTTTTCTACCTCCCATCCTATTCCTTTTAAAACACCTGAACCCTGGGACCTGCATCATCCAATCAACCCTTCCTCCAACCAAGTTTCAGTAACGGCCACAACATTGTAATTCCACTTACTAATCCATGCTCTAAATACATCCTTCTTGTTCCTAATACTCCTAGCATTGAAATAGAAACACTTCAACCCCTTTAACTGGATACAATTATGTTCTGTCCCCTGCCTGTCCTTCCTCATCAACTCAGAACTCTTAGCATCATGCCCTTGTCCTTCTACCTTAATCTCTGCACTCACATTCTGATTCCCACCCCCCTGCCAAACTAGCTTAAACCTTCCCCAACAGCTCTATCAAACCTGCCCGCTAGGATATTGGTCCCCCTGGGGTTCAAGTGCAACCTGTCCTTTTTGTACAGGTCACACCCGCCCCAAAAGTGGTCCCAATGATCCAGAAATCTGAATCCCTGCCCCCTGCTCCATTCCCTCAGCCACACATTTATCCTCCACCTCATTCTATTCCTATTCTCACTGTCGCGTGGCACAGGCAGTAATCCCCAGATTACTACCTTTGAACTTCCTTCCTAACTCCCTGTCGTCTTCTTTCAGGACCTCTTCCCTTTTCCGACCTATGTCATTGGTACCAATATGTACCACGACCTCTGGCTGTTCTCCTTCACACCGCAGGATATCTTGGACGCAATCAGAAACATCCTGGACCCTGGCACCTAAGAGGCAAACTACCGTCCGAGCTTCTTTCCTGCATCCACAGAATCGCCTATCTGACCCCCTGACTATAGAGTACCCTATCACTACTGCCTTCCTCTTCCTTTCCCTACCCTCCTGAGCCACAGGGCCAGACTCTGTGCCAGAGGCATGGCCATGGTCGCTTCCCCCAGGTAGGCTGTCTCCCCCGCCCCCCCAACAGTACTCAAACAGGAGTACTTATTGTCAAGGGGTACAGCCACAGGGGTACTCTCTAGTACCTGACTCTTCCCCTTCCCCCTCCTGACTGTGACCCATTTCTCTGTCCCCCGTGGCCCCGGAGTGACCACCTGCCTGTAACTCCTCTCTATCACCTCCTCACTCTCCCTGACCAGATGAAGGTCATCGAGCTGCATCTCCAGTTCCCTAACATTGTCCCCTAGGAGTTGCATCTCGATGCACGCGGTGCAGATGTGGCTGTCCAGGACCTCCCACATCTGACAACAGAAAACTGTCTTCACACACATACTACCTCCTTTTGCAATCAACAGTTGCCTCACCTTGACCTGTTACCACCGAAGCCCGTTGAGCCAAAGCCCTTTTCACTCTGCTGCCTTCTTTTTAAACCGTTTGCGCTCATCTGGCTGACGTCACGCGCCTGTGCAGTCTGGCCTCTCTCTTCCCTCGAGAACTCAACATGTCTTCCCACTGGAAACCCTTAGGTGCTCTGCTGCTGCCTTCTTGTTCTGTGCCGTAATCGAACAGCAAATGAATGAAAATGGAATTGGACACTGGCTCGGCTGTTTCAGTCCTTCCAGAAAATGAGATTGAATGTACTGAAGACACTGAACTGGAGCTGCAGATACTAAACTAAGAACATACTGGGGAAAAGATAACTCCTGTGGGAATGACATTCTTAACAGTGGAATATAACAACGAGCAAGCCACATTGGACTTGTATGTGGTAAACACAAGAGGGCTAGCATTGTGGGGCCATGACTGGCTGAGACAACTACAACTCGATGGAGATCCATCCACCATTTGCATGGCACATCCCTGCAAGAGTCAATTGAAATTGAATTAAGAAAGGTACTGTATGATGCCACAACAGTATTCAAGGAAGGCATTGGAAAACTCAAACGTATCAAGGGTTAAATGAAAATGCCACACCCACGTTTTACAAAGCCCATATGTGATAAAGTAGCCAATGAGCTAGATCACGTGGCAGTTGAAGTAATTCTTTCCAGTGTTGAGTCAGCAATGCCAGTGGTCCCAGTAACCAAACTGAATGGGTCTATGGTGTTTTAAAGTCACTGTCAACCCAGTACTGAAAGTAGATCCATACTAACTGCCAAGGATCGGGGATACTTGGAGGAAAACACTTGAACAAAGAGGACATGGCTGAGTCCTACCTACAGATGGAGATGGAAGTCCAAAGTGATTCTAACCATAAGGAGCAAAATCTTCAAAATCTTAACACAGTGATCCAGAAGATTCAGAGATTCAGAAGATTATGGGCTCAGAGTAGGTGTGAATTATTTAAACCAAGCACCACTTACTGGTCACACCATTGACACACAAGAATTACACAAAGTGTGCTGAGAAAATTTAAGGAGTGGTGGATGTCCCAAGGTCAGTTTTAGGATTTATCTACAGCCAAACCTGGCTACTGTTCTCCACCTCTTGAATTCATTACTTCCGATCGGGAAGAAATGCCAATGGACAATGCAGTGTGAAGTAGCTTTCCTCTAAAGACAAAGAAAATGGTGATATCAGACCCTGTACATTCTACTCCTATGTCTTATGTTTATTATGATCCAGTGAATCGACTGTGACACCTTGCCTTATGGTGGAGGTGCAGCCATGTCACATGTTTTACGATTGATGGAAGTGAACACCCCACAGCCTTTGCAACACGTTCCCTTACTGCTGCAGAGAAAAATTATGCACAGATTGACAGAGAGGCCTTGAGTTTGGTTTGGCATGTAAAATGTTTCAACCAATACCTGTATGGGAGTGAGTTTACCCTCATTACTACTGATTATCAACCATGGGTATTCATTTTCAATCCACTCTCAGTAGCAGAACGAATGCAGAGATGGGCTCTGTGACTTGATGGCACAATTACAAGATGGAATTCAAGAGTATGACTAATCATGGAGATGCTGATGGATTGTCCCCTTTGCCCTTGGAAAAGGAAATTTACCAAAGAAAGAACTCCTCTTGGTAAATTCTTCCTATTGCAAATCAAAAGACTCCCTATTACAGCAGAGATGATCCAAAGAGAAATCAGAAAAAATCCCAACCTGTCTCGGGTCCACGTGGTCACCCAAAGTGGCTGGAATGTGCAGCAGAAATTCCTGTTTCACCATTTTTACCAGTGCCGGGATGAACTTGGATGTTGCTTATGTGGGGATTGAGGGTTGTTGTACCATTCATGCTGAGAAGGGAGGGAAGGAGAAAATGGAGAACTATCGCCCTGTTAGCCTAACGTCAGTCGTGGGGAAGATGCTTGAGTCCATTATTAAGAACGAAATAGTGGCACATCTAGATGGCAGAAATAGGATTAGGCCGAGCCAGCATGGATTTACCAAGGGCAAATCATGCTTGACTAATCTGTTGGAGTTTTTTGAGGGTGTAACAAGGATGTTAGACGAGGGTAAGCCAGTGGATGTTGTGTACCTAGATTTTCAGAAGGCATTCGATAAGGTGCCACATAGGAGATTGGTGAGTAAAATCAGAGCTCATGGCATTGGGGGCAGGGTTTCAACATGGATAGAAAACTGGTTGGCAGATAGAAAGCAAAGGGTAGCAGTGAATGGGTGTTTCTCGGACTGGCTGGAGGTGGCTAGTGGGGTACCACAGGGCTCTGTATTGGAACCACAGCTCTTTAAGATTTATGTCAACGATTTAGATGAGGGCATTGAAAACTATATCAGCAAGTTTGCTGACGATACTAAACTGGGTGGCAGTGTGACATGCGAAGAGGACATTAGGAGAATACAGGAAGACTTGGATAGGCTGGGTGAGTGGGCAGATACTTGGCAGATGTCATTCAATGTGAATAAATGTGAAGTTATCCACTTTGGAAGCAGGAACAAGAGGGCAGAGTATTGTCTGAACGGTGTAGAGTTAGGTAAGGGAGAAATGCAAAGAGACCTAGGAGTCCTAGTTCACCAGTCAATGAAGGTGAATGAGCAAGTGCAACAGGCAGTGAAGAGGGCAAATGGAATGTTGGCCTTTGTTACAAGGGGAATTGAGTACAAGAGCAAGGATGTCCTTTTGCATTTGTACAGGGCCCTGGTGAGACCACACCTGGAATATTGTATACAGTTTTGGTCTCCAGGTTTAAGGAAGGACATTCTGGCAATTGAGGAAGTGCAGCGTAGATTCACTAGGTTGATTCCTGGGATGGCAGGGCTGTCTTACGCAGAGAGATTGGAGAGATTGGGCTTGTACACGCTGGAATTGAGGAGATTGAGAGGGGATCTGATTGAAACGTTTAAGATAATTAAAGGATTTGATAGGATTGAGGCAGGAAATATGTTCCAGATGTTGGGAGAGTCCAGTACCAGAGGGCATGGATTGAGAATAAGAGGTCAGTTATTTAAAACAGAGTTGAGGAAGAGTTTCTTCTCCCAGAGAGTTGTGGAGGTGTGGAATGCACTGCCTCGGAAGACGGTGGAGGCCAATTCTCTGGATGCTTTCAAGAAGGAGCTAGACAGATATCTGATGGATAGGGGAATCAAGGGATATGGGGACAAGGCAGGGACTGGGTATTGATAGTGAATGATCAGCCATGATCTCAGAATGGCAGTGCAGACTCGAGGGGCCGAATGGTCTACTTCTGCACCTATTGTCTATTGAGAGCTCAAGTGTTGGAGGAGCTACCTGCTGGTCATCAAAATGAGAGCGTTGGCTGGAAGCTTTGTCTGGTGGCCTGGGATAGATCATCAGACTGACCAGCTTGCCATGCACTGTTCAGGATGCCAACATGTCCAGAAGATGCCAAGAGCAGCACATCTCCATCCCTCTGAATGGCCTGCATTGGCCCTGGCAAAGAGGAAAGCTGCCCCGAGCTGTTAGAACCACTTCCTGCATTCCCAGAGTTGACTCCTACAGCCACCACGGAGGAGGCCCCAGACCCTGAGATTGGTTCACAGCCACAAGTCTCAGCTGCCACACAGACTGGCCCCCCCCCCCCCCCCCAATCAGGATCAGGATAGGCATCATCCCACAAGAGTAAGAAATCCTCCGCAGTGATGAAATCTTTATGGTAAGATAAACAGTTGGATTGGGAAACTACTGCAAATAAATTGATCAATTGTTTAAGAAAGGCTCTATAAATAAGATATGAAATTATAGGCTGGTGAGCCTGACATCAGTAGAGAGCAAGTTATTGGAAGGTATTCTGAGGGACTGGATAGACAGGGACTGATTAGGGATTGTCAGCATGGCTTTATGTGTGGTAGGTCGTGTCTAACCAATCTTACAGAGTTTTTCGAGGGAGTTATCACAAATTTGATGAAGGCAAGGCAGTAGATGTTGTCTACATGGACTTTAGCAAGGCCTTTGATGTGGTTTGGTATGGGAGGCTGATCAAGAAGGTTCAATCGCTTGGCATTCAGGATGAGGTAGTAAATTGGATTAGACATTGGCTTTGTGAAAGAAGATAGAGTGGTAGTAGATGGTTGCCTCTCTAGCTGGGGGCCAGTGACTAGTGGAGTCCATTGTTTGTCATCTATATTGTAAGACCTGGGAGCAGAATTAGGCCACTTGGCACATTGAGTTTGCTCTGTCATTTCATCTTGGCATCTTGAGTTTTGCTCTCAGCCCCAGTCTCCTGCTTTCTCCCTGTATCCCTTCATGCCCTGACCAATCAAGAATCTATCAACCTCTGCCTTCAATAATAAAGACTTGGCCTCCACAACAGCCTGTGGCAAAGAATTCCTCAGATTCACCACTCTCTGGCTAAAGAAATTCCTCCTCATCTCCGTTCTAAAAGGACACCCCTCTATTCTGAGGCTGTGTCCCCTGGTCTTAGAGTCTCCAACCGTAGGAAACATCCTCTCCACATCCACTCTATCAAAGCCTTTCACCATTCGATTGGTTTCAATGAGGTCACCCCTCATTTTTCTGAATTCAAGTGAATATAGGCCCAGAGCCTATATGGTATCAACGATCTAGATGATAAATATAGTAAACTGGATGAGCAATTTTGTAGATAACACCAAGATTTGAGGTGTAGTAGACAGTGAAGAAGCTATCTGAGCTTGCAGCAGGATCTGGTCCAGCTAAAAAAATGGGTTGAAAATGGTAGATGGAATTTAATGCAGACCAGTTTGACATTTTACACTTTGGAAGGACAAACCAGGGGTAGAACTTACATGGTGAGTAGTACAACATTGGGAAGAACAGAAGGATCTGGGAATACAGGTTCATAATTCTTTGAAAGTGGCATCATAAATAGATAGAATGACAAAGAGAGCTTTTGGGCACATTGGCCTTTATAAATCCAAGTACAACATACAGGAGGTGAGATGTTAGGCTGGAGTTGTATATGGCACTGCTGAGGCCTAATTTGGAGTATTATGTGCAGTTCTAGCAACTAACCTACAGTAAAGACCATAAGGCCATTCTGCCCATCAAGTCTGCTCCACCATTCCATCAAGGCTGCTCCTGAATCCCACTATAAGACCAAGAAGATTGAAAAATATTAATAAGTTTGAAGGAGTGCAGAGAAAATTTACAAGGATGTTTCCAGGACTTGAAGACCTGAATTATAAGAAAAGATTGAATAGGTTAGAACTTTATCCCTGGAACATATCAGATTGAGGGGAGATTTGATAGAGGTATAGAGGGGTACTAATAAATGTAAGTAGGTTTTTCCCACTGAGGTTGGGTGGGACCGCAATCTGAGGTCATGGGTGAAAGTTCAAATGGTCAAGGGGACCATCTGGACCGGACATCTTACCTGGCCGTGAACTGAAGACTTGTGCTGACCAACTGGCTGGTGAGTTCACAGATATCTTCAACCTCACACTTTGGCAGTGTGTGGTACTCACCCGCTTCAAGTAGGATTGAATCACACTGCTGGCCCAACTATTCACAGTGATGAGAGACTGAAAGGCTGAGGCTGAGAGGCTGAGAGGATGAGTGTCTGAGTGGTGACTTGGATCTGCTTCAATTTGCCTACTTGAGCAACAGGTCCACATTAGATGCCATCTCATTGGCTTTTCACTCAACCCTGGGACACCTGGACAGCAAAGATGCATACGTCAGGATGCTCTTTATCAACTACAGCTCAGCATTTAACACCATCATCCCCTCAAAACTAGTCAGTAAACTCCAAGACCAGAGCCTCAGATCCCCCTTGTGCAATTGGATCCTGGATTTCTTCACTTGCAGACCCCAGTCAGCTAAGATTGGCAAAGACATCTCCTCCACAATCTCCACTGGCACAGGTACTCCACAGGGATGTGTGCTTAGCCCACTGCTCTACTCACTTTACACTAATGACTGTGTGGCTACGCACAGCTCCAACACCATATTCAAGTTTGCTGATGACACCACTGTTGTAGGCCGAATCATAGGTGGTGATGAATCAGCACAGAGGAGAGAGAATGAACATTTGGCTGAGTGTTGTCATAATAACAACCTCTCACTCAGTGTCAGCAAGACAAGGAGCTGATTGTAGACGTCAGGAGAGGGAAACCAGAGGTCCATGAGCCAGTAGTCACTGGAGGATTAAAGGTGGAGAGGATCAGTAACTTTAATTCCTGAGTGACACTATCTCAGAGGACCTGTTCTAGACCATCATACAAATGTAATTGCAAAGAAATCATGACAGTGCCTCTACTTCCTCAGGAGCTTGCTGCCATTAGGTAGAAGTTACAGGAGCCTCAGGACTCACACCACCAGGTTCAAGAACAGTTACTACTCCTCATCCATCAGGATATCGAACAAAAGAGGATAATTAAACACATCTATTGAGATGTACCCACAACCAATTATCTCACTTTAAGGACTGTTTATCCTGTTATTTATTGCTATTTATTTATATTTGCATTTGCACAGTTCATTGTTCATTGATGCTGAGAATGCCCGCAGGAAAATGAATCTCAGGGTTATATGTGGTAACATGTATGTGCTCCGATAATAAATTTTACTTCGAACTTTGCAGAGTGAATAACAATGTGGAATGACAGTGAAATTAAACAAGAACACTTAGTGGCTACTTTATTAGGTACACCTATACACTTGATTGTTATTGCAAATTTAAACAAGAGCACTTGTTTGATCGCTCTGCTACCGGACAGAGGGGAGTCTGTCATTGTGCCTGGAGAGAGTTGCCCAGGTTTTCTGTGATTTGGATGTGGACTTGGACTAATGACTTTTTTCAGTTTGATAGTTTTTTATATTCTGTGCTTTTTGCCTAATCGTTCTCATTTTTTTTTGTCTGGGAGGAGGGATTTGGGCATCGATGTGCCTGATCCGTTTTTGTTTGTTTTTTGTGTGGGGAGGGGAATCTGGAGGTTGATAATCATGCTGCCTTTCTTTCTTCATGTTGTGGCTATCTGGAGAAGTTCAGAGATGTAAACTTTGATAATAAATGAACCTTTGAAATAGCTAATCAGCCAATCATGTGACAATTCTGTGCATAAAAGCATACAGACAAGTTCAAGAGATTCAGTTGTTCAGACCAAACATCAGAATTGAAAAAAATGTGACGTTGACGGTGGAATGATTTGTTGGTGCAGACTGGGTGGTTGGAGTATCTCAGAAAGTGCTGATCTCCTGGGATTTTCATGCATAGCAATCTCTAGAGCTTACAGAAAATGGTGTGATAAACAAAAGAAAAATCCAGTGAGCGGCAATTCTGTGGGAGAAAGCACCTTGTTAGCGAGAGAGGTCAGAGGAGAATGGCCAGATTGGTTCAAGCTGACAGGAAGGCAACAGTAACTCAAATAATCACATGTGACAGCATTGGAGGACAGAAGAGTGAACAGCATGTTGAAACTTGAAGCAGGCAGGTGAGAGCAGCAGAAGACACATAAAGTGTCTGCCTTCCTGGAGGAAGATGTAAGACACTTCTAGGAGGACTATAGGTAGTGGTAAAGCAGGAGTTTAAAAAAATAGCGACAGCAAAGAAAAAAATGGAGAAATTAATGTCCAGGAGGTGATGGGCTGTGGCCTGAGGAGATAATGGATCTCATCTTCTTAACTCCCACAGATTCAGGGAGTAAACATTACCTCAGGGTTACAAAGCAGAGTCAAAAGGATAGGGGCCAGGTCGAGGTCAGAGAGGGGGAGTTGAGGGTCAAGGAGGTTGAAATAGGGGGAAGATTGAGGGTCAGATGATTTAAGGCAGTAAATTTTTATACCCACTCAAGGGATGTGGGCCGCGCAACTTGAGCCTGTCCCTTCAGTCATTCAGTGTATGGGTTAACTTACAGTGCTATGAGGGAGAGAGTGCTGGGCAAGGAGTACAAGCTGGAAGATACCAGGTAAGGGGAAAGGTTGAAGTAAGAATCTGGGATGTGATAAGTGCCAGACTGGACTCCTCTCCCTTCCCTCACCCTCTAATTCTGGCTTCACTCCCCCATTCAGGTGCTGAGTTGCTCCAGCATTTTGTCAAGATTTCAAGAACCTTGTATTGGAGATTTGGTTTAAGTCGGCTTTGCATCAGGCGAAGGCCGAGGAGCCTGTTACTACCCAACAGAATCAACAAACTCATTCGTAAGGCCAGTGATGTTGTGGGGGTGGAACTGGACTCTCTGACGGTGGTGTCTGAAAAGAGGATGCTGTCCAAGTTGCATGCCATCTTGGACAATGACTCCCATCCACTCCATAATGTACTGGTTAGGCACAGGAGTACATTCAGCCAGAGACTCATTCCACCGAGATGCAACACTGAGCGTCATAGGAAGTCATTCCTGCCTGTGGCCATCAAACTTTGCAACTCCTCCCTCAGAGTGTCAGACACCCTGAGCCAATAGGCTGGTCCTGGACATATTTCCACTGGCATGATTAACTTCTATTATTTAATTATTTATGGTTTTATATTGCTATATTTCTTCACTATTCTTGGTTGGTGCGGCTGTAACGAAACCCAATTTCCCTCAGGATCAGTAAAGTATGTCTGTCTGTCTGAGCTGTTCGTGTATCTCCAGGTTGCCACGTAAGAAGGTATAGTGTTACAGGCTCCCTTGCTAACTCGGTGTCCTTAGCTCCATTCAGCTCTGGTAGGAGTTGAGAAGTGCTGACGTTACTGGAACAGACGAGGAGATCCAGACACATGCGCCATCCCACGATTCAAGTATGAGAAATGGTGGAATAATGTTGGGTGTTTGCTGTCACTCTGTGTAATCTACGGAGAGATCTACCCAGAACAGCTGAGCTTCCTGTTACAAAAACACGCACAAACTTTCATAGTGCAATTCACTGTCAACTGCTGATATGAACTCACCGTGAGAGAGATCTTCAGAGGCCAGCTTGCCTCTCCCACCTGGCACAGCAGCGGAAACTGCAACTCCTGGGGTGACCATGGCCCCACAGTCAGGAAAGCTCACCACTGCCTCTAATTTCTGAGGAGGCTGAAGAGAGCTGGACTGTACACATTTTACAGTTGCTCTGTACAGAGCACTCTTATAAGCTGCATCTCTGCTCAGTACGGAAACTGCCTTGTGGTGGAAAGGAAGGAAGGTAGTCAAACCTGCCACCAAGGATGCTGCTGGGAAAGGGCTAGAATCCCTCCACCCTGCTTGTGGTCTGCTGTCCCACCCACATCAGGGACTGGGCTACGTGGCATCCACACCAGGACCACCAGACTCAAAAGTAGTTACTTTCCCCCAAGCAGTGAGGTTGATTAATGCCTCCACCACTTCTTGATGATTTCAGTCACTTTATGGACAATCAATCAATCCATATATGCAAGCTACCTTGTATATGTTTTTGTGTTAATAGTCTTATTATTATGTTCTTTATCTTCTGTGTTTTTTTTGTTCTACATTGTATCGGGAGCAGCAATTATTTTGTTCTGCTTACATTTGTGAACTAATCTAGAACTATCCAGAAACTTGAATTTTCCTAGCACATGGGGTGTTTGGCTGCTCCACTGCCAGGCCACTAGTGACGGCATTCTGAGCGATCACCTGCCAACACCCAAACTCCATGTCATTATTTTGTTTTATTTTATTTAGAAAAACAGTGCCGAGCTCTGGCTTCCCGGCCCTTCAAGCTTCAGCACCCCAGCAACCTCCGAGCCTAATCACATTAACTTACTACTACCTTCGGACAGTGTGAGGAACCCACACGGGGAGGATTAGAAGTAAGGTGGAAATGGAACTGTGAACTTTGATGCCCCGAGCTGTGAGTGTTGCTCTTTCCACGACACCGCTGTGGCACTAGAAGAAATGCTACAGGATCATAGAGAGAGGAACTACATGGAAACAGGTCATTTGGCCTGCTGACTATCAACCACCCATTTCCACTGACCCTCTCATTAATTCCATTCCCCCTACACTCTATTGTCTCCCCAAGATTCTACCCTTCACCCACATGCTTGGAAAATTAACGCATGCTTTCTGGTGCTGAGAGGAGACCCACGCAGTCACAGGGGGAGCATGCAATCTCCATGCAGATGGCAGAGGAGGCCGGGATGTAACCTGGGCCTCCACCACTGAGAGGCTGCAGTGATGAAGCAGCCGGTCTGGGACACTGTCCTGGGGCTGGGAAGACCAGTTCCTCTGGTGCTCACTGACCTCAGTCCAACCAGGGATCCTTGATAATGCACCCAGTTAAAATCTGCCTCAATGTCACTTCTTCTTTGTTTCTCCTGCTAGTCTGTGATGAGCTGAGTGGCTCACACATGATTTTGCAGCAGATATGAGCTACTATCACCTTCTCTGGTTCATGAGAATGATCCTGAGAATGAAAAGGTTAATGCACGAGAAGTGTTTGCTGGCTCTGGGCCTGTGCTCATTGGAGTTTAGAAGAATGTGGGGCAATCTTATTGAAACCATTTAGAATAGAGATAAGGAAGAATTTCTTTAGTCACAGGTGGCAAATCTGTGGAATTCATTGGCACAGACATCTGTGGAGGCTAAGTCATTGGGTATATTTAAAACAGAGGTTGATAGGTTCTTGGTTAGTAAAAGCATCAAGGTTATGGGGAGAAGGTAGGCGAATAGGTTGAGGGAGATAATAAATTATCTATGATGGAATGGCAGAACAAAGTCAAGGGCCCAAAATGCCTAATTCTGCTCCTATGTTATGCTGTTCAATAAGATCATGGGTGATATGACTGTAACCTCAGCTCTGCGTTTCCACTAACCCCCGTAACTTTTCACTCCTCCCTTATCAACAACCTATTTATCTCTATAAATGTACATTTCAGCTACCACCGCCCATTCAGGAAGAAAGTACCAAAAACACACCACCCTCTGAGAGAAAGTAATTCACCAACTCTCTGTCTTAAGTACGAAACCACTTATCTGCAGACGGCGCTGACAGAACAGGAATTTGGTAAATGGTGAAAGACAGCAGCATTGTCATTCAAGGAGATGAATCGATCACAACCATTCACCACTTACCAATAGAGACAACAGCAGCGTGAACAGAATGGTTCATATCTATTGGTAAATGGTGAACGACAGCAGCATTGTCATTCAAGGAGATGAATCGATCACAACCATTCAAGTCCCTGTTATTGTCATTTCGACCATAACTGCTGGTACAGTACATAGTAAAAATGAGACAACGTTTTTCAGGACCCTGGTGTTACATGACACAGTACAAAAACTAGACTGAACTACGTAAAAAACAACACAGAAAAAAAAACTACACTAGACTACAGGACTGCATAAAGTGCACAAAACAGTGCAGGCATTACAATAAATAATAAACAGGACAATAGGGCAGTAAGGTGTCAGTCCAGACTCTGGGTATTGAGGAGTCTGATAGCTCCATTCACCACTTACCAATAGAGACAACAGCAGTGTGAACAGAATGGTTCATATCTATTGGTAAATGGTGAACGACAGCAACATTGTCATTCAAGGAACAAGGATCAATTATGCCCCTGGCGTTTAGGGCAACAATGCAGATCCTCCATCTCTGTCTGTCCTTCGTCGTGTGGAAGGACTCGTCATTGCTGTTTCTGTAACTGTTTTGTTTGACCAGATCAAGGTTGTTAACCCCCAAACCTGGAGGACCGGTGCCTCTACCCTTTGAACTGTTTGACATGAGTGACCGACCAAGAGACAGGCCGTGACTGCAGCCAACGTCGGGGGACACAAACTACCTCTTGGAGGCAGCAAGAATCTACTTAATTCTCCTTAAACTTATTTGCGGGCTTGTTGGATGAGAGCGCCTATTCCTGAGCTGTATGTCTAAATAAAACACTGAGAGTTATGTTTCCATTGCAGCTGTACGTACATTATACTTGGCAAGGTAGTGTAGAGGTTACAGCACCAGAAACCTGGTTCATTTCTCACTGCTGTCTGTAAGGAGTTTGCACGCTTTCCTTAGGACTGCGTGGGTTACCTCTGAGTGCTCCAATTTTCTCTCACAGTCCAAAGACATATCAGTTATTAGGTTATTTCTCCATTCTAACTTGTCCCATGATCAAAGTAAGTTGCAGAAAGTTGTAAAATTAGTCAGTCCCATCATGGGTACTAGCCTCCAGAGTATCGAAGACATCTTCAAGGAGCAGTGGCTCAGAAAGGCCACATCCATTGTTGAGGGCCCCCATCACCCAAGAAGGAGGCACAGGAGCCTAAAGGCACACATTCAGCGACTGGAGAACAGCTTCTTCCCCTCTGTCAACATCCTCATAGTTCCTGTAGTGGTTAAGTCTCATCTTTAAAGACCCACAAACCCAACTGTCCAGGTTCCTATCCCTCAGAACTCATGCCTGCATACTTTGACTCCATTTGGTTCCCCCTTGGTTCAGTCCCTTCCCACATACTCTCTGTCACTTTAATTGCTCTCAGTTCCCCGGCCCAGTCACCTCATTTTTACTATGGATGTCCAGTCCCAATACACTTCCAACCTCATCAGGGACGCCTTAAATATCTCTGCTTCTGTCTGCACAAAATACCTGACCAGTTCCCCCATCCAACACCACCCTCTTCCATCTGGCAGAACCCGTTCTTAGCCTCAGCTCCTCCTAATTTCTCCAAACCAAATGGGCATCTTCATGGGCCCCAGCTATGCCTGCCTGGAATAATCCACGTAGGTAGCACAGTCTCTGGAATTGTGACTATTGTGAACTGTTTTCCTTCCACACTGACACTTTCACTGAGAGACCCCTGTTAGATCTATGTGTTTATTTTGTCAGACTAAACACTGTCAGTATTGGAAAAACTTATTGGAGGATGGGAGGCTGAATACAGGGCCCATGGTGGAGGACTTTGTCAAATGATGCAAGCTGAATTATCTGCAGCTCAACATCAGTAAGACAAAGGAGATGGTGACAGACTTTAGGAAGACAAAGGCTGCAGTGTTCCATTATTGATGGTGCGAACGTGGATGGGGTGAGGACGTGGAGACCGACTTGAGTGAAGGACCGATACAGAGACTGTTTACAAGAAGGGCCAGAGTCATCTTTAGTTTCTGAGGAGACTGAGGTCCTTTGGAATATACAGGCCTCTCTTTCACATGTTCTACCAGTCTGTTGTCGCCAGTACAATCTTCTATGTGGTGGTGCGCTGGGGCAATGGCATTGACATGGGTGATACCAACAGATTCAATAAACTGATTAGAAAGGCTGGTTCTGTTATAGGAGTCAAACTGGACACACCAGAGGCTGTGGTAGAACAAAGGACCCTGGCGATGCCACCTGGGCTAAACGGAGGAGTACTTTTATTAATAGACTGAGGCAACTGTGCTATTCCGGAGCGCTATATGAGGCCATTCTTACCCTAGGCCATTAGGCTCTATAGTGAGTCAACCTGTAGCCTGGGAAGTGATGACCCCCTCCTGTTAGACTGAGGTAAATTATTTTTCATTCTTTCTGACTTCTCTTCTAATATTTGTACATCTGTGCACTTGTTATGCTACTGAGACAATGTAATTTCCTTTGGGATCAATGAAATATCTGTCTGTCTATCTATCTATCTAGTTTATCTCTTTAGTACCAATGCAGTCTCTGTTGCTGCATAAAATTCATTTCAGTTCTTCTATTGGCAGAGTCAACTTTATTTTAATGACTGCCCCCAAAACAAGATCAGTCACAAGAGTGCAACTGGATGGGGCAAAGGTTCCTCCATGGTGGTACTAATGAGTGAGGTATCATTGATACCTGGAGGGTTGATGACATTACACCCTCCAGTGACATCACAGAATTAATGACATCAGACCCCAGTGATACCACCCAGTGACATTGTGACACCAGACTCCAATGATATCGTAGAATATCCCTAATGACCAGATCATGCCAGACTGTCAGTGACATCATAGAGTGGGACACTATTAAAATAGTGATGTCACAGAGAGTATGATGCTGGTTGCCATGGTTCTGGCACTCAGGATAAGTGACTGAGGGAATGAGATGTCAAAGTTGGCAGGCACAGGGGTGAGGGGTGAGCAGAGCCCGTCCCCTCTCCTGTGACCCCCCAGCGCAGCAACAAAGAGAGCACATCCCATGACTTCACAGGAGCTGCCAGGCTGAGATCCCTCAGGGACCTGGCAGAGGGTGCAGGCAGCTGGAGAGGTGGCTTCAGACCCCGGAGAGACTGCTGCAGGTTGCGAAGGGATTTGATGGGGGACAAGGGCAGGAGTCTCATGGTGCTCTGCCATGACACAGGCCAACCTCCTGTTCAGGCTGTGCAGTGGACAGTGACTGGCTTAAGCAGCTCCCTCCCATCGCTTGATGCCAGCTGGCAAGTTGTCCGTCCTCCCTGATGGCAACAGTCGATTTTGGCAAAGTGATTTAGTTGCTAACATGCTCCCTCTGGTGTTCATATGACAAAAGGCAGCCGTTGTTGTGCAGAGACGGGTGTGAATGTACACTTTCTTTTCTCAGGATGGTCCAACCCTTTGCTGCACTACCTCCCTAGTTATGCCCCCTGGAACCTATTCCCTGGCAAATGCTTATCAACTCCCTCCAGATTATACCCCTTATCCAACACATTGGAGGCAACTAACTCACTGACTAACTTCTGGGAGGAAAGTTGATAGGGTGGTTAAGGAGGAATATGGTCTATTGCCCTTCATTAGTCAGGGGATTGAGTTCAAGGGCTGTGATGTAATATTGCAGCTCTATAAAATCACACTTAGAGTATTGTATTCAGTTCTCATCACCTCATCACAGGAAGCACATTTGATTGGGGGGAGAAGATCTACCAGGATGTGGCTTGGATTAGATTGGGGGGTGGGGGGGGGGGGGAGAAGATCTACCAGGATGTGGCTTGGATTAGATTGGGGGGTGGGGGGGGAGAAGATCTACCAGGATGTGGCTTGGATTAGATTGGGGGGTGGGGGGGGAGAAGATCTACCAGGATGTGGCTTGGATTAGATTGGGGGGTGGGGGGGAGAAGATCTACCAGGATGTGGCTTGGATTAGATTGGGGGGTGGGGGGGGGAGAAGATCTACCAGGATGTGGCTTGGATTAGATTGGGGGGTGGGGGGGGAGAAGATCTACCAGGATGTGGCTTGGATTAGATTGGGGGGTGGGGGGGGAGAAGATCTACCAGGATGTGGCTTGGATTAGATTGGGGGGTGGGGGGGAGAAGATCTATCAGGATGTGGCTTGGATTAGATTGGGGGGTGGGGGGGGGGAGAAGATCTACCAGGATGTGGCTTGGATTAGATTGGGGGGTGGGGGGGAGAAGATCTACCAGGATGTGGCTTGGATTAGATTGGGGGGTGGGGGGGGGGAGAAGATCTACCAGGATGTGGCTTGGATTAGATTGGGGGGTGGGGGGGGAGAAGATCTACCAGGATGTGGCTTGGATTAGATTGGGGGGTGGGGGGGGGAGAAGATCTACCAGGATGTGGCTTGGATTAGATTGGGGGGTGGGGGGGGGAGAAGATCTACCAGGATGTGGCTTGGATTAGATTGGGGGGTGGGGGGGGAGAAGATCTACCAGGATGTGGCTTGGTCTTATGAGGATAAGTTGAGTGAGCTTGGGCTTTTCTTTTTGGAGAGAAGGAAGGTGAGGGACAAGTTGATAGAGAGGGCCATGCAGCACTGCTCTATGAAAACTCACACAGAGTCACAGGAAGAACAAACGAACTCTGTGCTGACCTGAAGCCGTGAGGTAGAGGCTCTATCACTGTCACTCTGCAATATAGTGGGAGGCAGAGACTGCCCACGTCACATCGGCAACTCCCTCCAGTTGCAGACTCACCAGAGGTTGGGAGGAGTGAAGAAGATTCCTGATTCACTGTCTAGTGACTCCCCCTACTGTTGGGATGATATCAGTCAAAAACACAATGTTTTCATGAGTGATTCATTTCTCTGGGGGATCTGGGCTAGTAGTCCTCGCAAAGGTGATGTTTCCGACCAACTTCTCCCGTCTCCTCACCGTCATCATACCCTCCCCAACATCCGCGAGGCTGGAATATCAGCTCCAGGCAAGGTCTTGTCGACCCCTCCTCTCCAAGTAGCCTTGAGGTTGGACCAGGTTAAACAGTCAACATGCCAAAGGACTGGCGCAGATCCCCATATCATGACGGATCACTCATCATAGAGTCATGGAGCACTCCAGCACAGAACCATGTCCTTCAGCCCATCTAGTCATGCTCAACTGTTACTCTTCCTCACCCCACTGGCCTGCACTGGACTATGACCATGTACTTATCCAAACTTCTCTTAAACATTGCAGTCGAACCCGCATCCACCAGTTGTGCTGGGAGCTCATTCCACACCCTCACCCCCCTGAGAAAGGACGTTCCCCCTCATGGTCCCCTTAAACATTTCGCCTTTCACCCTTAACCCATGACCTCTAGTTCTAGTCTCACCCAACCTCAGTGCAAAAAGCCTGCTTGCATTTGCCCTATCTATACCCCTCAGAATATTGTGTACCTTTATAAAGTCCTCACTTACTCAACTTTTGCCGATAACTCAGGTCCCAGCAACATCCTTGTAATTTTCTCTGCACTATTTCAATCTTATTGACATCTTTCCTGTAGGTAGGTGACCAGAACTGTACCCAATACTCCAAATTAGGCCTCACCAACGACTTATATAACTTCAACATCACATCCCAACTGCTGTAGACAAAATTTTTCAAGGCCAATGTACCAAAAGCTCTCTGATCTATGTAAAGACAATGGATTTGACCCAGTACATCACGGGTAAAACCGTGACGCTATTATGATCTTGGTTCTATTGTGCTTCTTGGGCAACATTTCAGAAGCTTTTAGAGAGAGCGAGAAGACTGGGATGGTGCAGGCATATCGACTGGGAGAGCACAGACATGGTGGGCTGAATGGCTGTGCCATTCCATGTCCTAAATCACACAGTTTAATCCATCACTTCAGGATGGGAGGGTTTTGCCTGCTGAGTCACACTGCCAGCAACCCCGGATTTAACAATCACGGGAAAACTGAGCTCCCTGGCACATCTTTGGACTGTGGGAGGAAACTGGAGCTCCTGAAGGAAACTCAAACATTCCATGGGGAGAACCCCTTACAGAGGTTGCCGGGATTGAACTCTGAACTCCAACGGCCCAAGCTGCAGTAGAGTCATGCTAACCGCTACACTACCAAGCTACGTAGGACATCGAACAGCACAGGCCCTCGTGTCAACCTTTTAACCCACTTCCAGATCAATCGAACACTTCCATCCCACATAACACTCCATTTTTCTTTTAACTTTATACCTAAGAAAGTCTTCGAAGTCCCTAATGTGTCTGCCCCTACCACCACCCCTGTCAGTGTGTTCCACACTCACCACTCCACTTTAACATTATACCCTCTCATATTAGCCATTTCTGCCCTGGGTGGAAGGTGCTGGCTGTCCACTGAGGAGTAAGGGTATGTTCACAGACTTGTGGACCATGCCAAAATCTGATGGCAGAGTGTGAATTACTGGGTCGAGTGTGAATCTTCAGCCTCCTTTACCTTCTCCCTGATGGTAGTAGTGAGGAGAGCACGTCTCAGGCAGTGAGCATCCCTGATGGAGCGGCTGAGGCTACAACCCTCTGCCACCAGGCTGAAAGCTCTGCCCCCTCTATCTGAATTTGAAGGGGTGGCATTGATTTACCGTGGCAGTTCTCACATCTGTAAGGAGCTCGTATGTCCTCCCCGTGACCACGCGGGTTTCCTCTGGCAGCTCCGGTCTCCTCCCACTTTCCAAAGATGTATGGGTCAGTAGGCTAATTGGTCACAGGGGGGTGTGTGTGGAAGGGCCTGTTACTGAGCTGCATCTCAATCAAATACAAAATCCCCTCAAGGCTGGCTGTCTTCTTCACGGCTGCATCAGTCTCTCTGAGACGTTCACACCTAAAACTTAAAGGGGGCAGTGACAGGGGGCTAGGACCGTCTCTACCACGGGGAATGCCGTTAACCCTCTGGGTACCTACACTGGCGCTTCCTCTCTGTTGTTGACAAACACACCTTCAACCTGACGAGGTTTCCTCAGCCTCTTCTCTCCTCTCTGGTCACTGGGGTGGTCCTCCTGTCCCGTATTCTGAAGTTGTGGGTTCAGATTTTGCTGCTGGTTGAGGCTTGAATGAAAATGTATCTTGGCCAGCCCTCAGGGGAACCTGTGTTGGCTGTAACGAGTTGAAATCTAGCCAAGTAGATTGTCCCACCTACCACCATCGTCCTCAACATCAGAACCAAGGTGACTTTCATTGAGCCTTCCAGTCCATTTGGTGTTCCCTTGCCATCACCTTCCCTCAGCACCCACAAGGACAGGCTGGGAACTCCCCAGGATCAGGACAAATATTGATACGATATTGAGGCCTCTGCTTGGACTCCTGCACCTCCAACGACAGGCGTACCTTTCTGAGGTCTGTGAGGGGAGGGGACAGAAGGAAAGGTTATAGATCTATTCACTGCTTTCTTGACAGATAGGGTCCCAGGAACTTCCACCGTGACCACTGGCAGGAGAGGCAGCAGAACCTCTGGATGGGAATTGGGGGTCGCTGTGTCCACATGCGACTGACTGTGTTGGGCTGAGGAGTCTGGTTAAGAACCTGTCTGTGGGCAAGTTCTTCAGTTACCATGAGGAAATCTGCAGATGCTGGGAATTCAAGCAACACACCCACAAAATGCTGGTGGAACGCAGCTGGCCAGGCAGCATCAACAGGGAGAAGCACTGTCGCCGTTTCAAGCTGAGACCCTCCGTCAGGACTAACTGAAAGGAAAGATAGTAAGAGATTTGAAAGTCGAGGGGGAGGGGAAAATGCAAAATGATAGGAGAAGACCGGAGGGGGTGGGATGAAGCTAAGAGCTGGTAAGGTGATTGGCAAAAGTGATACAGAGCTGGAGAAGGGAAAGGATCATGGGACGGGAGGCCTAGGGAGAAAAAAAGTGGGAGGGGAGCACCAGAGGGAGATGGAGAACAGGCAGAGTGATGGGCAGAGAGAGATAAAAAAAGGGGAAAAAAACTAAATATATCAGGGATGGGGTAAGAAGGGGAGGAGGGGCATTAATGGAAGTTAGAGAAGCCAATGTTCATGCCATCAGTTACCATCTTGGCCTTGTCAATCAGCGTTGGGAGCCACAAGAGCAGAGTGGAAGCAAGTCCGTCTTTGGTCCCCAAGGGAGCCGATATTAAGACCATAAGACATAGCAGCAGAATTGGATATTACAGCCCATCGAGTCTGCTCCATCATTCAATCATGGCCAATTTCTCCCTTTGATACTCTTACAAATCAAGAACCTCAACCTGCACATTAAACATACACAATGAATTAGCCTCCACAGCTGCCTGCAGCATTTAATTCCACAGATTCACCCCCCTCTGGCAAAAGAAATTCCTCCTCACGTCATCCCTCTATTCTGAGGCAGTGACCTCTAGGTCCTAGTCTCACCCATTATATGAAACATTCTCTCCATATCCACTCTATACAGGGCTTTCAGTACTCGATAGGTTTCAATAAGATCCCCCCCTCATTGTTGAAAGCTCCAGTCCAGAGCCACAAACACTCTCATGCACTGATCCTTTCATTCCTGGGATCAATTTTGTGAACCTCCTCTGAACCCTCTCCAATGTCAGTGCCCCAAACTGCTCACAACACGCTGAATGAGGCATCAACCTTAAGAGATGCTCTTGAAGTCCTGATGTGCTTGCACCTTCAGGCGAGACGGCTGTAATTTCCATAACCATATAACAATTACAGCACAGAAACAGGCCCTTCTAGTCCGTGCCGAACGCTTACTCTCACATAGTCACACTGGGCTGCACTCAGCCCATAACCCTCCATTCCTTTCCTGTCCATACACCTATCTATTTTACTATAAATGACAATACAGAACCTGCCTCTACCACTTCTACTAGAAGCTCGTTGCACACAGCTACCACTCTCTGAGTAAAGAAATTCCCCTTGCGTTACCCTTAAATTTTTTCCCCCTAACTCTCATGTCCTCTTGTTTGAATCTCCCCTACTCTCAATGGAAAAAGCTTATCCACGTCAACTCAATCTATGCCCCTCATAATTTTAAATACCTCTATCGTCCCCCCTCAACCTTCTACACTCCAAAGAATAAAGACGTAACTTGTTCAGCCTTTCCCTGTAACTTTGGTGCTGAAACCCAGGTAACATTCTAGTAAATCTCCTCTGTACTCAATTTTGTTGACATCTTTCCTATAATTTCAAAAGCAACCAGGGCATGATGATTGGCCCATGGTCAGACTGTAGAGCAGATCACAATCCCCCTCTGTGAAGGTCCCCTGATGGTGTCTCATTGGAGCAGCCTGAATGCAGGACAAATGTACAATGCTGACAAGTGGACGATGACTGCCCTAGTTACGAGAGCTTCGAGGGGCTCGGAATGTAGTGTTGACACAGTCCAATTGTCACAGGAAGGGAGTTAGCCACCGCAGAAGTCGTGATGACAGGGAGAAACACTTCTCATAAATCCCCGTCAATACCGACACTGCACCGGGATCCCCAGTAAACATTGACACACTCCCCATGATCCCCTGTGAGCACCGACACACTCCCCATGATCCCCTCTGAGAACAGACACACTCCCCATGATGCCCTGTGAGCACCGACACACTCCCCATAATCCCCTGTGAGCACCGACACACTCCCCATGATCCCCAGTGAGAACAGACACACTCCACATGATCCCCTGTGAGCACCGACACACTCCCCATGATCCCCAGTGAGAACAGACACACTCCACATGATCCCCTGTGAGCACCGACACACTCCCCATGATCCCCTGTGAGAACAGACACACTCCCCATGATCCCCTGTGAGCACCGACACACTCCCCATAATCCCCTGTGAGCACCGACACACTCCCCATGATCCCCTGTGAGCACCGACACACTCCCCATGATCCCCTGTGAGAACCGACACACTCCCCATGATCCCCTGTGATAACAGACACACTCCCCATGATCCCCTGTGAGCACCGACACACTCCCCATAATCCCCTGTGAGCACCGACACACTCCCCATGATCCCCGGTGAGAACAGACACACTCCCCATGATCCCCTGTGAGAATAGACACACTCCCCATGATCCCCGGTGAGCACCGACACACTCCCCATGATCCCCTGTGAGCACCGACACACTCCCCATGATCCCCTGTGAGCACCGACACACTCCCCATGATCCCCTGTGAGCACCGACACACTCCCCATGATCCCCTGTGAGAACAGACACACTCCCCATGAACCCCTGTGAGCACCGACACACTCCCCATAATCCCCTGTGAGCAACGACACACTCCCCATGATCCCCTGTGAGCACCGACATACTCCCCATGATCCCCTGTGAGCACCGACACACTCCCCATGATCCCCTGTGAGGAGTGACACACTCCCCATGAACACCTGTGAGCACCGACACACTCCCCATGATCCCCTGTGAGCACCGACACACTCCCCATGATCCCCTGTGAGAACAGACACACTCCACATGATCCCCTGTGAGCACCGACACACTCCCCATGATCCCCTGTGAGAACAGACACACTCCCCATGATCCCCTGTGAGAACCGACACACTCCCCATGATCCCCTGTGAGCACCGACACACTCCCCATGATCCCCTGTGAGAACCGACACACTCCCCATGATCCCCTGTGAGAACAGACACACTCCCCATGATCCCCTGTGAGCACCGACACACTCGCCATGATCCCCTGTGAGCACCGACACACTCCCCATGATCCCCTGTGAGCACCAACAGACTCCCCATGATCCCCTGTGAGAACAGACACACTCCCCATGATCCCCTGTGAGCACCGACACACTCTCCATGATCCCCTGTGAGACCGACACACTCCCCATGATCCCCTGTGAGCACCGACACACTCCCCATGAACCCTGTGAGCACAGACACACTCCCCATGATCCCCTGTGAGCACCGACACACTCCCCATGATCCCCTGTGAGCACCGACACACTCCCCATGATTCCCTGTGAGCACCGACACACTCCCCATGATCCCCAGTGAGCACCGACACACTCCCCATGATCCCCTGTGAGAACAGACACACTCCCCATGATCCCCTGTGAGCACTGACACACTCCACACTCCCATGTAAATACTGACACACTCCCCAGTCCCATGTAAATATTGACACACACAACAGTGCCCTGTAAACACTGACACACTCCCCAGTCCAGTGTAAAAACTGACACACTCCCCAGTCCCCTCTAAATACTGACACACTCCCCAGTCCCTTGTAAACACTGACACACTCCAAAGTCCCCTCTAAATACTGACACACTCCCCAGTCCAGTGTAAACACTTACACACTCCCCAGTCCCATGTAAATACTGACACACTCCCCAGTCCAGTGTAAACACTTACACACTCCCCAGTCCCATGTAAATACTGACACACTCAACAGGACCCTGTAAATACTGACACACTCCCCAGTCCCCAGTCAATACTGACACACTCCACAGTCCTATGTAAATACTGACACAGTCCCCAAGACCCTGTAAATACTGACACATTTCCCAGGTCCCTGTAAATAATGCCGCTCTCCCCAGCCCCTGTAAATAATGACACACTCCCCAGTCCCCCTTAAATACTGAGACACTCCCCAGTCCCATTTAAATACTGACATTCTCCACAGGACCATGTAAATACTGACACACTCCCCAGTCCCTTGTAAACACTGACACACTCCCCAGTCCCATGTGAATACTGACACACTCCCCAGTCCCATGTGAATAATGACACACTCCCCAGGACCCTGTAAACACTGACACCCACCTCAGTCCCCTGTAAATACTGACAAACTCCCCAGTCCCCTGTAAACACTGACACACTCCCCAGTCCCATGTAAATACTGACACACTCCCCAGGACCTTGTAAACACTGACACCCACCTCAGTCCCCTGTAAATACTGACAAACTCCCCAGTCCCCTGTAAACACTGACACACTCCCCAGTCCCATGTAAATACTGACACACTCCCCAGGACCTTGTAAACACTGACACACTCCACAGTCCCCTGTAAATACTGACCCACTCCCCAGGACCCTGTAAACATTGACACACTCCACAGTCCCCTGTAAATACTGACACTCTCCCTAGGACCCTGTAAATACTGACACACTCTGCAGTCCCCCTTAAATACTGACACACTCCCCAGTCCCATGTAAATACTGACAAGCTCCCCAGTCCCATGTAAATACTGACACACTCCACAGTCCCATGTAAATACTGACACACACCACAGGCCCCTGTAAACACTGACACACTCCCCAGTCCGATATAAATACTGACACACTCCCCAGTCCACTGTAACCCCTGACACACTCCCCAGTCCCCTGAAAATACTGACACCCTCCCCAGTCCCCTGTAAATACTGACAAACACCCCAGTCCCCTGTAAACACTGACACACTCCCCAGTCCCATGTAAATATTGACACACACCAGAGTGCCCTGTAAACACTGACACACTCCCCAGTACGACGTAAATACTGACACACTCCCCAGTCCACTGTAAACACTGACACACTCCCCAGGACCCTGTAAACACTGACACACTCCCCAGTCCCCTGTAAATACTGACCCACTCCCCAGGACCCTGTAAACATTGACACACTCCACAGTCCCCTGTAAATACTGACACTCTCCCTAGGACCCTGTAAATACTGACACACTCCCCAGTCCCATGTAAATATTGACACACACCACAGTGCCCTGTAAACACTGACACACTCCCCAGGACCCTGTAAACACTGACACACTCCACAGTCCCCTGTAAATACTGACACCCTCCCCTGGGACCCTGTAAACATTGACACACTCCGCAGTCCCCCTTAAATACTGACACACTCCCCAGTCCCATGTAAATACCGACAAGCTCCCCAGTCCCATGTAAATACTGACACACTCCACAGTCCCATGTAAATACTGACACACACCACAGGCCCCTGTAAACACTGACACACTCCCCAGTCCGATATAAATACTGACACACTCCCCAGTCCACTGTAACCCCTGACACACTCCCCAGTCCCCTGAAAATACTGACACCCTCCCCAGTCCCCTGTAAATACTGACAAACACCCCAGTCCCCTGTAAACACTGACACACTCCCCAGTCCCATGTAAATACTGACACACTCCCCAGGACCCTGTAAACACTGACACACTCCCCAGTCCCCTGTAAATACTGACCCACTCCCCAGGACCCTGTAAACATTGACACACTCCACAGTCCCCTGTAAATACTGACACTCTCCCTAGGACCCTGTAAATACTGACACACTCCCCAGTCCCATGTAAATATTGACACACACCACAGTGCCCTGTAAACACTGACACACTCCCCAGTACGATGTAAATACTGACACACTCCCCAGTCCACTGTAAACACTGACACACTCCCCAGGACCCTGTAAACACTGACACACTCCACAGTCCCCCTTAAATACTGACACACTCCCCAGTCCCCTGTAAATACTGACACACTCCCAAGGACCCTGTAAACACTGACACACTCCACAGTCCCCTGTAAATACTGACACCCTCCCCTGGGACCCTGTAAACATTGACACACTCCGCAGTCCCCCTTAAATACTGACACACTCCCCAGTCCCATGTAAATACTGACACACACCACAGGCCCCTGTAAACACTGACACACTCTCCAGTCCGATATAAATACTGACACACTCCCCAGTCCACTGTAACCCCTGACACACTCCCCAGTCCCCTGAAAATACTGACACCCTCCCCAGTCCCCTGTAAATACTGACAAACACCCCAGTCCCCTGTAAACACTGACACACTCCCCAGTCCCATGTAAATACTGACACACTCCTCAGGACCCTGTAAACATTGACCCACTCCCCAGGACCCTGTAAACATTGACACACTCCCCAGGACCCAGTAAATACTGACACACTCCCCAGTCTCATGTAAATATTGACACACACAACAGTGCCCTGTAAACACTGACACACACCCCAGTCCAGTGTAAACACTGACAAACTCCCCAGTCCCCTGTAAACACTGACACACTCCCCAGTCCCATGTACATACTGACACACTCCCCAGCCCCTGTAAATAATGACACACTCCCAAGTCCCCCTTAAATACTGAGACACTCCCCAGTCCCATTTAAATACTGACATTCTCCACAGGTCCATGTAAATACTGACACACTCCCCAGGACCCTTGTAAACACTGATACACACCCCAGTCCCATGTAAATACTGACACACTCCCCAGTCCCTTGTAAACATTGACACACACCCCAGTGCCATGTGAATACTGACACACTCCTCAGTCCCCTGTAAACACTGACACACACACCAGTCCAATGTAAATACTGACACACTCCCCAGTCCCTTGTGAACACTGACACACACCCCAGTCCCATGTGAATACTGACACACTCCTCAGTCCCTTGTAAACACTGACACACACCCCAGTCCCATGTGAATACTGACACACTCCTCAGTCCCCTGTAAACACTGACACACTCCCCAGTCCCATGTAAATAATGACACACTCCCCAGGACCCTGTAAACACTGACACCCACCTCAGTCCCCTGTAAACACTGACACACTCCCCAGTCCATGTAAATACTGACACACTCCCCAGGACCCTGTAAACACTGACACCCACCTCAGTCCCCTGTAAATACTGACAAACTCCCCAGTCCCCTGTAAACATTGACACACTCCCCAGTTCCATGTAAATACTGACACACTCCCCAGGACCTTGTAAACACTGACACACTCCACAGTCCCCTGTAAATACTGACCCACTCCCCAGACCCTGTAAACATTGACACACTCCACAGTCCCCTGTAAATACTGACACTCTCCCTAGGACCCTGTAAATACTGACACACTCCCCAGTCACCTGTAAATACTGACACACTCCCCAGACCCCAGTAAACACTGACACACTGCCCAGTCCCCTGTAAATACTGACACCCTCCCCAGTCCCCTGTAAATACTGACCCACTCCCCAGGACCCTGTAAACATTGACACACTCCACAGTCCCCTGTAAATACTGACACTCTCCCTAGGACCCTGTAAATACTGACACACTCCCCAGTCCCATGTAAATATTGACACACACCACAGTGCCCTGTAAACACTGACCCACTCCCCAGTACGATGTAAATACTGACACACTCCCCAGTCCACTGTAAACACTGACACACTCCCCAGTCCCCCTTAAATACTGACACACTCCCCAGTCCCCTATAAATACTGACACACTCCCCAGGACCCTGTAAACACTGACACACTCCACAGTCCCCTGTAAATACTGACACCCTCCCCTGGGACCCTGTAAACATTGACACACTCCGCAGTCCCCCTTAAATACTGACACACTCCCCAGTCCCATGTAAATACTGACACACTCCCCAGTACGATGTAAATACTGACACACTCCCCAGTCCACTGTAAACACTGACACACTCCCCAGGACCCTGTAAACACTGACACACTCCCCAGTCCCCATAAATACTGACACACTCCCCAGTCCCCTGTAAATACTGACACACTCCCCAGGACCCTGTAAACACTGACACACTCCACAGTCCCCTGTAAATACTGACACCCTCCCCTGGGACCCTGTAAACACTGACACACTCCGCAGTCCCCCTTAAATACTGACACACTCCCCAGTCCCATGTAAATACTGACAAGCTCCCCAGTCCCATGTAAATACTGACACACTCCACAGTCCCATGTAAATACTGACACACACCACAGGCCCCTGTAAACACTGACACACTCCCCAGTCCGATATAAATACTGACACACTCCCCAGTCCACTGTAACCCCTGACACACTCCCCAGTCCCCTGAAAATACTGACACCCTCCCCAGTCCCCTGTAAATACTGACAAACACCCCAG
This sequence comes from Hypanus sabinus, assembly GCF_030144855.1. Lineage (NCBI taxonomy): Eukaryota > Metazoa > Chordata > Chondrichthyes > Myliobatiformes > Dasyatidae > Hypanus > Hypanus sabinus. The sequence goes on along the minus strand of NC_082731.1, from coordinate 2,514,630 downwards.
TCCCCTGTAAACACTGACACACTCCCCAGTCCCATGTAAATACTGACACACTCCCCAGGACCCTGTAAACACTGACACACTCCCCAGTCCCCTGTAAATACTGACCCACTCCCCAGGACCCTGTAAACATTGACACACTCCCCAGTCCCATGTACATACTGACACACTCCCCAGCCCCTGTAAATAATGACACACTCCCAAGTCCCCCTTAAATACTGAGACACTCCCCAGTCCCATTTAAATACTGACATTCTCCACAGGTCCATGTAAATACTGACACACTCCCCAGGACCCTTGTAAACACTGATACACACCCCAGTCCCATGTAAATACTGACACACTCCCCAGTCCCTTGTAAACATTGACACACACCCCAGTGCCATGTGAATACTGACACACTCCTCAGTCCCCTGTAAACACTGACACACACACCAGTCCAATGTAAATACTGACACACTCCCCAGTCCCTTGTGAACACTGACACACACCCCAGTCCCATGTGAATACTGACACACTCCTCAGTCCCTTGTAAACACTGACACACACCCCAGTCCCATGTGAATACTGACACACTCCTCAGTCCCCTGTAAACACTGACACACTCCCCAGTCCCATGTAAATAATGACACACTCCCCAGGACCCTGTAAACACTGACACCCACCTCAGTCCCCTGTAAACACTGACACACTCCCCAGTCCATGTAAATACTGACACACTCCCCAGGACCCTGTAAACACTGACACCCACCTCAGTCCCCTGTAAATACTGACAAACTCCCCAGTCCCCTGTAAACATTGACACACTCCCCAGTTCCATGTAAATACTGACACACTCCCCAGGACCTTGTAAACACTGACACACTCCACAGTCCCCTGTAAATACTGACCCACTCCCCAGACCCTGTAAACATTGACACACTCCACAGTCCCCTGTAAATACTGACACTCTCCCTAGGACCCTGTAAATACTGACACACTCCCCAGTCACCTGTAAATACTGACACACTCCCCAGACCCCAGTAAACACTGACACACTGCCCAGTCCCCTGTAAATACTGACACCCTCCCCAGTCCCCTGTAAATACTGACCCACTCCCCAGGACCCTGTAAACATTGACACACTCCACAGTCCCCTGTAAATACTGACACTCTCCCTAGGACCCTGTAAATACTGACACACTCCCCAGTCCCATGTAAATATTGACACACACCACAGTGCCCTGTAAACACTGACCCACTCCCCAGTACGATGTAAATACTGACACACTCCCCAGTCCACTGTAAACACTGACACACTCCCCAGGACCCTGTAAACACTGACACACTCCCCAGTCCCCCTTAAATACTGACACACTCCCCAGTCCCCTATAAATACTGACACACTCCCCAGGACCCTGTAAACACTGACACACTCCACAGTCCCCTGTAAATACTGACACCCTCCCCTGGGACCCTGTAAACATTGACACACTCCGCAGTCCCCCTTAAATACTGACACACTCCCCAGTCCCATGTAAATACTGACACACTCCCCAGTACGATGTAAATACTGACACACTCCCCAGTCCACTGTAAACACTGACACACTCCCCAGGACCCTGTAAACACTGACACATTCCCCAGTCCCCATAAATACTGACACACTCCCCAGTCCCCTGTAAATACTGACACACTCCCCAGGACCCTGTAAACACTGACACACTCCACAGTCCCCTGTAAACACTGACACACTCCACAGTCCCCTGTAAATACTGACACCCTCCCCTGGGACCCTGTAAACACTGACACACTCCGCAGTCCCCCTTAAATACTGACACACTCCCCAGTCCCATGTAAATACTGACAAGCTCCCCAGTCCCATGTAAATACTGACACACTCCACAGTCCCATGTAAATACTGACACACACCACAGGCCCCTGTAAACACTGACACACTCCCCAGTCCGATATAAATACTGACACACTCCCCAGTCCACTGTAACCCCTGACACACTCCCCAGTCCCCTGAAAATACTGACACCCTCCCCAGTCCCCTGTAAATACTGACAAACACCCCAGTCCCCTGTAAACACTGACACACTCCCCAGTCCCATGTAAATACTGACACACTCCTCAGGACCCTGTAAACATTGACCCACTCCCCAGGACCCTGTAAACATTGACACACTCCCCAGGACCCAGTAAATACTGACACACTCCCCAGTCTCATGTAAATATTGACACACACAACAGTGCCCTGTAAACACTGACACACACCCCAGTCCAGTGTAAACACTGACAAACTCCCCAGTCCCCTGTAAACACTGACACACTCCCCAGTCCCATGTACATACTGACACACTCCCCAGCCCCTGTAAATAATGACACACTCCCAAGTCCCCCTTAAATACTGAGACACTCCCCAGTCCCATTTAAATACTGACATTCTCCACAGGTCCATGTAAATACTGACACACTCCCCAGGACCCTTGTAAACACTGATACACACCCCAGTCCCATGTAAATACTGACACACTCCCCAGTCCCTTGTAAACATTGACACACACCCCAGTGCCATGTGAATACTGACACACTCCTCAGTCCCCTGTAAATACTGACACACACCCCAGTCCAATGTAAATACTGACACACTCCCCAGTCCCTTGTGAACACTGACACACACCCCAGACCCATGTGAATACTGACACACTCCTCAGTCCCTTGTAAACACTGACACACACCCCAGTCCCATGTGAATACTGACACACTCCTCAGTCCCCTGTAAACACTGACACACTCCCCAGTCCCATGTAAATAATGACACACTCCCCAGGACCCTGTAAACACTGACACCCACCTCAGTCCCCTGTAAACACTGACACACTCCCCAGTCCATGTAAATACTGACACACTCCCCAGGACCCTGTAAACACTGACACCCACCTCAGTCCCCTGTAAATACTGACAAACTTCCCAGTCCCCTGTAAACATTGACACACTCCCCAGTTCCATGTAAATACTGACACACTCCCCAGGACCTTGTAAACACTGACACACTCCACAGTCCCCTGTAAATACTGACAAACTTCCCAGTCCCCTGTAAACATTGACACACTCCCCAGTTCCATGTAAACACTGACACACTCCACAGTCCCCTGTAAATACTGACCCACTCCCCAGACCCTGTAAACATTGACACACTCCACAGTCCCCTGTAAATACTGACACTCTCCCTAGGACCCTGTAAACATTGACACACTCCACAGTCCCCTGTAAATACTGACACTCTCCCTAGGACCCTGTAAATACTGACACACTCCCCAGTCCCATGTAAATATTGACACACCACAGTGCCCTGTAAACACTGTTACACTCCCCAGTACGATGTAAATACTGACACACTCCCCAGTCCACTGTAAACACTGACACACTCCCCAGTCCCCCTTAAATACTGACACACTCCCCAGTCCCCTGTAAATACTGACACACTCCCCAGACCCCAGTAAACACTGACACACTGCCCAGTCCCATGTAAATACTGAGACACTCCCCAGGACCCTGTAAACACTGACACACTCCACAGTCCCCTGTAAATACTGACCCACTCCCCAGGACCCTGTAAACATTGACACACTCCGCAGTCCCCCTTAAATACTGACACACTCCCCAGTCCCCTGTAAATACTGACCCACTCCCCAGGACCCTGTAAACATTGACACACTCCGCAGTCCCCCGTAAATACTGACACACTCCCCAGTCCCATGTAAATACTGACACTCTCCCCAGTCCCATGTAAATACTGACACACTCCACAGTCCCATGTAAATACTGACACACACCACAGGCCCCTGTAAACACTGACACACTCCCCAGTCCGATGTAAATACTGACACACTCCCCAGTCCCATGTAAATACTGACAATCTCCCCAGTCCCATGTAAATACTGAGACACTCCACAGTCCCATGTAAATACTGACACACACCACAGGCCCCTGTAAACACTGACACACTCCCCAGTCCGATATAAATACTGACACACTCCCCAGTCCACTGTAACCCCTGACACACTCCCCAGTCCCCTGAAAATACTGACACCCTCCCCAGTCCCCTGTAAATACTGACAAACACCCCAGTCCCCTGTAAACACTGACACACTCCCCAGTCCCATGTAAATACTGACACACTCCTCAGGACCCTGTAAACATTGACCCACTCCCCAGGACCCTGTAAACATTGACACACTCCCCAGGACCTTGTAAACACTGACACACTCCACAGTCCCCTGTAAATACTGACCCACTCCCCAGACCCTGTAAACATTGACACACTCCACAGTCCCCTGTAAATACTGACACTCTCCCTAGGACCCTGTAAATACTGACACACTCCCCAGTCCCATGTAAATATTGACACACACCACAGTGCCCTGTAAACACTGTTACACTCCCCAGTACGATGTAAATACTGACACACTCCCCAGTCCACTGTAAACACTGACACACTCCCCAGTCCCCCTTAAATACTGACACACTCACCAGTCCCCTGTAAATACTGACACACTCCCCAGACCCCAGAAAACACTGACACACTGCCCAGTCCCATGTAAATACTGAGACACTCCCCAGGACCCTGTAAACACTGACACACTCCACAGTCCCCCTTAAATACTGACACACTCCCCAGTCCCATGTAAATACTGACACTCTCCCCAGTCCCATGTAAATACTGACACACTCCACAGTCCCATGTAAATACTGACACACACCACAGGCCCCTGTAAACACTGACACACTCCCCAGTCCGATGTAAATACTGACACACTCCCCAGGACCCTGTAAACATTGACACACTCCCCAGGACCCAGTAAATGCTGACCCACTCCCCAGGACCCTGTAAACATTGACACACTCCCCAGGACCCAGTAAACACTGACTCACTCCCCAGGACCCAGTAAACACTGACCCACTCCCCAGTCCCATGTAAATACTGACACACTCCCCAGGACCCTGTAAACACTGACCCACTCCCCAGGACCCTGTAAACATTGACACACTCCACAGGACCCAGTAAATACTGACACACTCCCCAGTCCCATGTAAATATTGACAAACACAACAGTGCCCTGTAAACACTGACACACACCCCAGTCCAGTGTAAACACTGACACACTCCCCAGTCCCCCTTAAATACTGACACAAACCCCAGTCCCATGTAAATACTGACACTCTCCCCATGTCCCTGTAAATACTGACACACTCCCCAGTCCCATGTAAATACTGACACTCTCCCCAGGTCCCTGTAAATACTGACACACTCCCCAGTCCCATGTAAATACTGACACTCTCCCCAGGTCCCTGTAAATACTGACACACTCCCCAGTCCCCTGTAAACACTGACACACTCCCCAGTCCCCTATAAACACTGACACACTCCCCAGTCCCCTGTAAATACTGACACACTCCCCAGACCCCAGTAAACACTGATACACTGACCAGTCCCCTGTAAATACAGACACACTGCACAGGAACCTGTAAATACAGACACACTCCCCAGTCCCATGTAAATACTGACACACTCCCCAGTCCCCTGTAAATACTGACACACTCCCCAGTCCCATGTAAATACTGACACTCTCCCCAGGTCCCTGTAAATACTGACACACTCCCCAGTCCCATGTAAATATTGACACTCTCCCCATGTCCCTGTAAATACTGACACACTCCCCAGTCCCATGTAAATACTGACACTCTCCCCAGGTCCCTGTAAATACTGACACACTCCCCAGTCCCATGTAAATATTGACAAACACAACAGTGCCCTGTAAACACTGACACACACCCCAGTCCAGTGTAAACACTGACACACTCCCCAGTCCCCCTTAAATACTGACACAAACCCCAGTCCCATGTAAATACTGACACTCTCCCCATGTCCCTGTAAATACTGACACACTCCCCAGTCCCATGTAAATACTGACACTCTCCCCAGGTCCCTGTAAATACTGACACACTCCCCAGTCCCATGTAAATACTGACACTCTCCCCAGGTCCCTGTAAACACTGACACACTCCCCAGTCCCCTATAAACACTGACACACTCCCCAGTCCCCTGTAAATAGTGACACACTCCCCAGACCCCAGTAAACACTGATACACTGACCAGTCCCCTGTAAATACAGACACACTCCACAGGAACCTGTAAATACAGACACACTCCCCAGTCCCATGTAAATACTGACACACTCCCCAGTCCCCTGTAAATACTGACACACTCCTCAGACCCCAGTAAACACTGACACACTGCCCAGTCCCATGTAAATACTGACCCACTCCCCAGGACCCTGTAAACATTGACACACTCCGCAGTCCCCCTTAAATACTGACACACTCCCCAGTCCCATGTAAATACTGACACTCTCCCCAGGTCCCTGTAAATACTGACACACTCCCCAGTCCCCTGTAAACACTGACACACTCAGCAGTCAACAGTCAATACTGACACACTCCTCAGTCCTCTGTAAACACTGACACACTCCCCAGTCCCCTATAAACACTGACACACTCCCCAGTCCCCTGTAAATATTGACACACTCCCCAGACCCCAGTAAACACTGACACACTGCCCAGTCCCCTGTAAATACAGACACACTCCACAGGAACCTGTAAATACAGACACACTCCCCAGTCCCATGTAAATACTGACACACTCCCCAGTCCCCCGTAAATGCTGACACACTCCCCAGACCCCTGTAAATACTGACACACACCCCAGGAACCTGTAAATACTGACACACACCCCAGGAACCTGTAAATACAGACACACTCCCTAGTCCCCTTTAAATACTGACACACTCCCCAGACCTCTGTAAATACTGACACACACTGCCCAGTCCCCTGTAACTACAGACACACTCCCCAGTCCCATGTAAATACTGACACACTCCCCAGTCCCCCGTAAATACAGACACACTCCCTAGTCCCCTGTAAATACTGACACACTTTGCAGGACCCTGTAAATACTGACACCCTCCCTAGTCCCCTTTAAATACTGACACACTCCCCAGACCTCTGTAAATACTGACACACACCCCAGGAACCTGTAAAAACAGACACACTCCCCAGTCCCCTGTAAATGCTGACAAACACACCCCAGGAACCTGTAAATACAGACACACTCCCCAGTCCCATGTAAATAGTGACACAGTCCCCAGTCCCATGTAAATACTGACACTCTCCCCAGGACCCTGTAAATACTGACACCTACCCCAGGAACTTGTAAATACTGACACACTCCCCATTCCTCTGTAAACACTGACACATACCCCAGGATCCTGTAAATACTGACACACTCCCCAGTCCCCTGTAAACTCTGACACACTCCCCAGTCCCCTGTAAACTCTGACACACTCCCCAGTCCCAAGTAAATTCTGACACATTCCCCAGTCCCCTGTAAATACTGACAAACTCCCCAGGACCCTGTAAATACAGACATACTCCCCAGTCCCATGTAAATACTGACACACTCCCCAGGACCCTGTAAACACTGACCCACTCCCCAGGACCCTGTAAACATTGACACACTCCCCAGGACCCAGTAAATACTGACTCACTCCCCAGTCCCATGTAAATATTGACACACACAACAGTGCCCTGTAAACACTGACACACTCCCCAGTCCCCCTTAAATACTGACAGACTCCCCAGTCCCATGTAAATACTGACACTCTCCCCAGGTCCCTGTAAATACTGACACACTCCCCAGTCCCCCTTAAATACTGACACACTCCCCAGTCCCATGTAAATACTGACACTCTCCCCAGTCCCCTGTAAACACGGACACACTCACCAGTCCCCCTTAAATACTGACACACTCCCCAGTCGCATGTAAATACTGACACTCTCCCCAGCCCCTGTAAATAATGACACACTCCCCAGTCCCCCTTAAATACTGAGACACTCCCCAGTCCCACTTAAATACTGACATTCTCCACAGGACCATGTAAATACTGACACACTCCCCAGTCCCTTGTAAACACTGAAACACTCCCCAGTCCCATGTGAATACTGACACACTCCCCAGGACCCTGTAAACACTGACACACACCTCAGTCCCCCGTAAATACTGACACACTCCCCAGTCCCCAGTCAATACTGACACACTCCACTGTCCTATGTAAATACTGACACAGTCCCCAAGACCCTGTAAATACTGACACACTTCCCAGTCCCCTGTAAATACTGACCCACAGCCCAGGACCCTGTAAACATTGACACACTCCACAGTCCCCTGTAAATACTGACACTCTCCCTAGGACCCTGTAAATACTGACACACTCCCCAGTCCACTGTAAACACTGACACACTCCCCAGGACCCTGTAAACACTGACACACTCCCCAGTCCCCCTTAAATACTGACACACTCCCCAGTCCCCTGTAAATACTGACACACTCCCCAGACCCCAGTTAACACTGACACACTGCCCAGTCCCCTGTAAATACTGACACACTCCCCAGACCCCAGTTAACACTGACACACTGCCCAGTCCCATGTAAATACTGACACACTCCCGAGGACCCTGTAAATACTGACCCAGTCCCCAGTCCCCCTTAAATACTGACACACTCCACAGACCCCAGTAAACACTGATACACTGCCCAGTCCCATGTAAATAATGACACACTCCCCAGTCCCCCTTAAATATTGAGACACTCCCCAGTCCCATTTAAATACTGACATTCTCCACAGGACCATGTGAATACTGACACACTCCCCAGTCCCTTGTAAACACTGACACACTCCCCAGTCCCATGTGAATACCGACACACTCCCCAGTCCCATGTGAATACTGACACACTCCTCAGTCCCCTGTAAACACTGACACACTCCCCAGTCCCATGCAAATAATGACACACTCCCCAGGACCCTGTAAACACTGACACCCACCTCAGTCCACTGTAAATACTGACGAACTCCCCAGTCCCCTGTAAACACTGACACACACCCCAGTCCCATGTAAATACTGACACACTCCCCAGGACCTTGTAAACACTGACACCCACCTCAGTCCCCTGTAAATACTGACAAACTCCCCAGACCCCTGTAAACACTGACACACTCCCCAGTCCCATGTAAATACTGACACACTCCCCAGGACCTTGTAAACACTGACACACTCCGCAGTCCCCTGTAAATACTAACCCACTGCCCAGGACCCTGTAAACATTGACACACACCACAGGCCCCTGTAAACACTGACACACTCCCCAGTCCGATATAAATACTGACACACTCCCCAGTCCACTGTAACCCCTGACACACTCCCCAGTCCCCTGAAAATACTGACACCCTCCCCAGTCCCCTGTAAATACTGACAAACACCCCAGTCCCCTGTAAACACTGACACACTCCCCAGTCCCATGTAAATACTGACACACTCCTCAGGACACTGTAAACATTGACCCACTCCCCAGGACCCTGTAAACATTGACACACTCCCCAGGACCTTGTAAACACTGACACACTCCACAGTCCCCTGTAAATACTGACCCACTCCCCAGACCCTGTAAACATTGACACACTCCACAGTCCCCTGTAAATACTGACACTCTCCCTAGGACCCTGTAAATACTGACACACTCCCCAGTCCCATGTAAATATTGACACACACCACAGTGCCCTGTAAACACTGTTACACTCCCCAGTACGATGTAAATACTGACACACTCCCCAGTCCACTGTAAACACTGACACACTCCCCAGTCCCCCTTAAATACTGACACACTCCCCAGTCCCCTGTAAATACTGACACACTCCCCAGACCCCAGAAAACACTGACACACTGCCCAGTCCCATGTAAATACTGACACACTCCCCAGGACCCTGTAAACACTGACACACTCCACAGTCCCCTGTAAATACTGACCCACTCCCCAGGACCCTGTAAACATTGACACACTCCGCAGTCCCCCTTAAATACTGACACACTCCCCAGTCCCATGTAAATACTGACACTCTCCCCAGTCCCATGTAAATACTGACACACTCCACAGTCCCATGTAAATACTGACACACACCACAGGCCCCTGTAAACACTGACACACTCCCCAGTCCGATGTAAATACTGACACACTCCCCAGTCCACTGTAACCCCTGACACACTCCCCAGGAACCTGTAAATACAGACACACTCCCCAGTCCCCTGAAAATACTAACAAACACCCCAGTCCCCTGTAAACACTGACACACTCCACAGGACCCTGTAAACACTGACCCACTCCCCAGGACCCTGTAAACATTGACACACTCCCCAGGACCCAGTAAATGCTGACCCACTCCCCAGGACCCTGTAAATATTGACACACTCCCCAGGACCCAGTAAACACTGACCCACTCCCCAGGACCCAGTAAACACTGACCCACTCCCCAGTCCCATGTAAATACTGACACACTCCCCAGGACCCTGTAAACACTGACCCACTCCCCAGGACCCTGTAAACATTGACACACTCCACAGGACCCAGTAAATACTGACACACTCCCCAGTCCCATGTAAATATTGACACACACAACAGTGCCCTGTAAACACTGACACACTCCCCAGTCCAGTGTAAAAACTGACACACTCCCCAGTCCCCTCTAAATACTGACACACTCCCCAGTCCCTTGTAAACACTGACACACTCCCCACTCCCATGTAAACACTGACACACTCCAAAGTCCCCTCTAAATACTGACACACTCCCCAGTCCAGTGTAAACACTTACACACTCCCCAGTCCCATGTAAATACTGACACACTCCCCAGTCCAGTGTAAACACTTACACACTCCCCAGTCCCATGTAAATACTGACACACTCAACAGGACCCTGTAAATACTGACACACTCCCCAGTCCCCAGTCAATACTGACACACTCCACAGTCCTATGTAAATACTGACACAGTCCCCAAGACCCTGTAAATACTGACACATTTCCCAGGTCCCTGTAAATAATGCCGCTCTCCCCAGCCCCTGTAAATAATGACACACTCCCCAGTCCCCCTTAAATACTGAGACACTCCCCAGTCCCATTTAAATACTGACATTCTCCACAGGACCATGTAAATACTGACACACTCCCCAGTCCCTTGTAAACACTGACACACTCCCCAGTCCCATGTGAATACTGACACACTCCCCAGTCCCATGTGAATACTGACACACTCCTCAGTCCCCTGTAAACACTGACACACTCCCCAGTCCCATGTAAATAATGACACACTCCCCAGGACCCTGTAAACACTGACACCCACCTCAGTCCCCTGTAAATACTGACAAACTCCCCAGTCCCCTGTAAACACTGACACACTCCCCAGTCCCATGTAAATACTGACACACTCCCCAGGACCTTGTAAACACTGACACCCACCTCAGTCCCCTGTAAATACTGACAAACTCCCCAGTCCCCTGTAAACACTGACACACTCCCCAGTCCCATGTAAATACTGACACACTCCCCAGGACCTTGTAAACACTGACACACTCCACAGTCCCCTGGAAATACTGACCCACTCCCCAGGACCCTGTAAACATTGACACACTCCACAGTCCCCTGTAAATACTGACACTCTCCCTAGGACCCTGTAAATACTGACACACTCTGCAGTCCCCCTTAAATACTGACACACTCCCCAGTCCCATGTAAATACTGACAAGCTCCCCAGTCCCATGTAAATACTGACACACTCCACAGTCCCATGTAAATACTGACACACACCACAGGCCCCTGTAAACACTGACACACTCCCCAGTCCGATATAAATACTGACACACTCCCCAGTCCACTGTAACCCCTGACACACTCCCCAGTCCCCTGAAAATACTGACACCCTCCCCAGTCCCCTGTAAATACTGACAAACACCCCAGTCCCCTGTAAACACTGACACACTCCCCAGTCCCATGTAAATACTGACACACTCCTCAGGACCCTGTAAACATTGACTCACTCCCCAGGACCCTGTAAACATTGACACACTCCCCAGGACCCAGTAAATACTGACACACTCCCCAGTCTCATGTAAATATTGACACACACAACAGTGCCCTGTAAACACTGACACACACCCCAGTCCAGTGTAAACACTGACAAACTCCCCAGTCCCCTGTAAACACTGACACACTCCCCAGTCCCCTGTAAACACTGACAAACTCCTCAGTCCCTTGTAAACACTGACACACACCCCAGTCCCATGTGAATACTGACACACTCCTCAGTCCCCTGTAAACACTGACACACTCCCCAGTCCCATGTAAATAATGACACACTCCCCAGGACCCTGTAAAAACTGACACCCACCTCAGTCCCCTGTAAACACTGACACACTCCCCAGTCCATGTAAATACTGACACACTCCCCAGGACCCTGTAAACACTGACACCCACCTCAGTCCCCTGTAAATACTGACAAACTCCCCAGTCCCCTGTAAACATTGACACACTCCCCAGTTCCATGTAAATACTGACACACTCCCCAGGACCTTGTAAACACTGACACACTCCACAGTCCCCTGTAAATACTGACCCACTCCCCAGACCCTGTAAACATTGACACACTCCACAGTCCCCTGTAAATACTGACACTCTCCCTAGGACCCTGTAAATACTGACACACTCCCCAGTCCCATGTAAATATTGACACACACCAGAGTGCCCTGTAAACACTGACACACTCCCCAGTACGACGTAAATACTGACACACTCCCCAGTCCACTGTAAACACTGACACACTCCCCAGGACCCTGTAAACATTGACACACTCCACAGTCCCCTGTAAATACTGACACTCTCCCTAGGACCCTGTAAATACTGACACACTCCCCAGTCCCATGTAAATATTGACACACACCACAGTGCCCTGTAAACACTGACACACTCCCCAGTACGATGTAAATACTGACACACTCCCCAGTCCACTGTAAACACTGACACACTCCCCAGGACCCTGTAAACACTGACACACTCCCCAGTCCCCCTTAAATAACTGACGCACTCCCCAGTCCCCTGTAAATAATGACACACTCCCCAGTCCCCCTTAAATATTGAGACACTCCCCAGTCCCATTTAAATACTGACATTCTCCACAGGACCATGTGAATACTGACACACTCCCCAGTCCCTTGTAAACACTGACACACTCCCCAGTCCCATGTGAATACCGACACACTCCCCAGTCCCATGTGAATACTGACACACTCCTCAGTCCCCTGTAAACACTGACACACTCCCCAGTCCCATGCAAATAATGACACACTCCCCAGGACCCTGTAAACACTGACACCCACCTCAGTCCACTGTAAATACTGACGAACTCCCCAGTCCCCTGTAAACACTGACACACACCCCAGTCCCATGTAAATACTGACACACTCCCCAGGACCTTGTAAACACTGACACCCACCTCAGTCCCCTGTAAATACTGACAAACTCCCCAGACCCCTGTAAACACTGACACACTCCCCAGTCCCATGTAAATACTGACACACTCCCCAGGACCTTGTAAACACTGACACACTCCGCAGTCCCCTGTAAATACTAACCCACTGCCCAGGACCCTGTAAACATTGACACACACCACAGGCCCCTGTAAACACTGACACACTCCCCAGTCCGATATAAATACTGACACACTCCCCAGTCCACTGTAACCCCTGACACACTCCCCAGTCCCCTGAAAATACTGACACCCTCCCCAGTCCCCTGTAAATACTGACAAACACCCCAGTCCCCTGTAAACACTGACACACTCCCCAGTCCCATGTAAATACTGACACACTCCTCAGGACACTGTAAACATTGACCCACTCCCCAGGACCCTGTAAACATTGACACACTCCCCAGGACCTTGTAAACACTGACACACTCCACAGTCCCCTGTAAATACTGACCCACTCCCCAGACCCTGTAAACATTGACACACTCCACAGTCCCCTGTAAATACTGACACTCTCCCTAGGACCCTGTAAATACTGACACACTCCCCAGTCCCATGTAAATATTGACACACACCACAGTGCCCTGTAAACACTGTTACACTCCCCAGTACGATGTAAATACTGACACACTCCCCAGTCCACTGTAAACACTGACACACTCCCCAGTCCCCCTTAAATACTGACACACTCCCCAGTCCCCTGTAAATACTGACACACTCCCCAGACCCCAGAAAACACTGACACACTGCCCAGTCCCATGTAAATACTGACACACTCCCCAGGACCCTGTAAACACTGACACACTCCACAGTCCCCTGTAAATACTGACCCACTCCCCAGGACCCTGTAAACATTGACACACTCCGCAGTCCCCCTTAAATACTGACACACTCCCCAGTCCCATGTAAATACTGACACTCTCCCCAGTCCCATGTAAATACTGACACACTCCACAGTCCCATGTAAATACTGACACACACCACAGGCCCCTGTAAACACTGACACACTCCCCAGTCCGATGTAAATACTGACACACTCCCCAGTCCACTGTAACCCCTGACACACTCCCCAGGAACCTGTAAATACAGACACACTCCCCAGTCCCCTGAAAATACTAACAAACACCCCAGTCCCCTGTAAACACTGACACACTCCACAGGACCCTGTAAACACTGACCCACTCCCCAGGACCCTGTAAACATTGACACACTCCCCAGGACCCAGTAAATGCTGACCCACTCCCCAGGACCCTGTAAATATTGACACACTCCCCAGGACCCAGTAAACACTGACCCACTCCCCAGGACCCAGTAAACACTGACCCACTCCCCAGTCCCATGTAAATACTGACACACTCCCCAGGACCCTGTAAACACTGACCCACTCCCCAGGACCCTGTAAACATTGACACACTCCACAGGACCCAGTAAATACTGACACACTCCCCAGTCCCATGTAAATATTGACACACACAACAGTGCCCTGTAAACACTGACACACTCCCCAGTCCAGTGTAAAAACTGACACACTCCCCAGTCCCCTCTAAATACTGACACACTCCCCAGTCCCTTGTAAACACTGACACACTCCCCACTCCCATGTAAACACTGACACACTCCAAAGTCCCCTCTAAATACTGACACACTCCCCAGTCCAGTGTAAACACTTACACACTCCCCAGTCCCATGTAAATACTGACACACTCCCCAGTCCAGTGTAAACACTTACACACTCCCCAGTCCCATGTAAATACTGACACACTCAACAGGACCCTGTAAATACTGACACACTCCCCAGTCCCCAGTCAATACTGACACACTCCACAGTCCTATGTAAATACTGACACAGTCCCCAAGACCCTGTAAATACTGACACATTTCCCAGGTCCCTGTAAATAATGCCGCTCTCCCCAGCCCCTGTAAATAATGACACACTCCCCAGTCCCCCTTAAATACTGAGACACTCCCCAGTCCCATTTAAATACTGACATTCTCCACAGGACCATGTAAATACTGACACACTCCCCAGTCCCTTGTAAACACTGACACACTCCCCAGTCCCATGTGAATACTGACACACTCCCCAGTCCCATGTGAATACTGACACACTCCTCAGTCCCCTGTAAACACTGACACACTCCCCAGTCCCATGTAAATAATGACACACTCCCCAGGACCCTGTAAACACTGACACCCACCTCAGTCCCCTGTAAATACTGACAAACTCCCCAGTCCCCTGTAAACACTGACACACTCCCCAGTCCCATGTAAATACTGACACACTCCCCAGGACCTTGTAAACACTGACACCCACCTCAGTCCCCTGTAAATACTGACAAACTCCCCAGTCCCCTGTAAACACTGACACACTCCCCAGTCCCATGTAAATACTGACACACTCCCCAGGACCTTGTAAACACTGACACACTCCACAGTCCCCTGGAAATACTGACCCACTCCCCAGGACCCTGTAAACATTGACACACTCCACAGTCCCCTGTAAATACTGACACTCTCCCTAGGACCCTGTAAATACTGACACACTCTGCAGTCCCCCTTAAATACTGACACACTCCCCAGTCCCATGTAAATACTGACAAGCTCCCCAGTCCCATGTAAATACTGACACACTCCACAGTCCCATGTAAATACTGACACACACCACAGGCCCCTGTAAACACTGACACACTCCCCAGTCCGATATAAATACTGACACACTCCCCAGTCCACTGTAACCCCTGACACACTCCCCAGTCCCCTGAAAATACTGACACCCTCCCCAGTCCCCTGTAAATACTGACAAACACCCCAGTCCCCTGTAAACACTGACACACTCCCCAGTCCCATGTAAATACTGACACACTCCTCAGGACCCTGTAAACATTGACTCACTCCCCAGGACCCTGTAAACATTGACACACTCCCCAGGACCCAGTAAATACTGACACACTCCCCAGTCTCATGTAAATATTGACACACACAACAGTGCCCTGTAAACACTGACACACACCCCAGTCCAGTGTAAACACTGACAAACTCCCCAGTCCCCTGTAAACACTGACACACTCCCCAGTCCCCTGTAAACACTGACAAACTCCTCAGTCCCTTGTAAACACTGACACACACCCCAGTCCCATGTGAATACTGACACACTCCTCAGTCCCCTGTAAACACTGACACACTCCCCAGTCCCATGTAAATAATGACACACTCCCCAGGACCCTGTAAAAACTGACACCCACCTCAGTCCCCTGTAAACACTGACACACTCCCCAGTCCATGTAAATACTGACACACTCCCCAGGACCCTGTAAACACTGACACCCACCTCAGTCCCCTGTAAATACTGACAAACTCCCCAGTCCCCTGTAAACATTGACACACTCCCCAGTTCCATGTAAATACTGACACACTCCCCAGGACCTTGTAAACACTGACACACTCCACAGTCCCCTGTAAATACTGACCCACTCCCCAGACCCTGTAAACATTGACACACTCCACAGTCCCCTGTAAATACTGACACTCTCCCTAGGACCCTGTAAATACTGACACACTCCCCAGTCCCATGTAAATATTGACACACACCAGAGTGCCCTGTAAACACTGACACACTCCCCAGTACGACGTAAATACTGACACACTCCCCAGTCCACTGTAAACACTGACACACTCCCCAGGACCCTGTAAACATTGACACACTCCACAGTCCCCTGTAAATACTGACACTCTCCCTAGGACCCTGTAAATACTGACACACTCCCCAGTCCCATGTAAATATTGACACACACCACAGTGCCCTGTAAACACTGACACACTCCCCAGTACGATGTAAATACTGACACACTCCCCAGTCCACTGTAAACACTGACACACTCCCCAGGACCCTGTAAACACTGACACACTCCCCAGTCCCCCTTAAATACTGACACACTCCCCAGTCCCCTGTAAATACTGACACACTCCCCAGGACCCTGTAAACACTGACACACTCCACAGTCCCCTGTAAATACTGACACCCTCCCCTGGGACCCTGTAAACATTGACACACTCCGCAGTCCCCCTTAAATACTGACACACTCCCCAGTCCCATGTAAATACCGACAAGCTCCCCAGTCCCATGTAAATACTGACACACTCCACAGTCCCATGTAAATACTGACACACACCACAGGCCCCTGTAAACACTGACACACTCCCCAGTCCGATATAAATACTGACACACTCCCCAGTCCACTGTAACCCCTGACACACTCAGCCAGTCCCCTGAAAATACTGACACCCTCCCCAGTCCCCTGTAAATACTGACAAACACCCCAGTCCCCTGTAAACACTGACACACTCCCCAGTCCCATGTAAATACTGACACACTCCCCAGGACCCTGTAAACACTGACACACTCCCCAGTCCCCTGTAAATACTGACCCACTCCCCAGGACCCTGTAAACATTGACACACTCCACAGTCCCCTGTAAATACTGACACTCTCCCTAGGACCCTGTAAATACTGACACACTCCCCAGTCCCATGTAAATATTGACACACACCACAGTGCCCTGTAAACACTGACACACTCCCCAGTACGATGTAAATACTGACACACTCCCCAGTCCACTGTAAACACTGACACACTCCCCAGGACCCTGTAAACACTGACACACTCCCCAGTCCCCCTTAAATACTGACACACTCCCCAGTCCCCTGTAAATACTGACACACTCCCTAGGACCCTGTAAACACTGACACACTCCACAGTCCCCTGTAAATACTGACACCCTCCCCTGGGACCCTGTAAACATTGACACACTCCGCAGTCCCCCTTAAATACTGACACACTCCCCAGTCCCATGTAAATACTGACACACACCACAGGCCCCTGTAAACACTGACACACTCCCCAGTCCGATATAAATACTGACACACTCCCCAGTCCACTGTAACCCCTGACACACTCCCCAGTCCCCTGAAAATACTGACACCCTCCCCAGTCCCCTGTAAATACTGACAAACACCCCAGTCCCCTGTAAACACTGACACACTCCCCAGTCCCATGTAAATACTGACACACTCCTCAGGACCCTGTAAACATTGACCCACTCCCCAGGACCCTGTAAACATTGACACACTCCCCAGGACCCAGTAAATACTGACACACTCCCCAGTCTCATGTAAATATTGACACACACAACAGTGCCCTGTAAACACTGACACACACCCCAGTCCAGTGTAAACACTGACAAACTCCCCAGTCCCCTGTAAACACTGACACACTCCCCAGTCCCATGTACATACTGACACACTCCCCAGCCCCTGTAAATAATGACACACTCCCAAGTCCCCCTTAAATACTGAGACACTCCCCAGTCCCATTTAAATACTGACATTCTCCACAGGTCCATGTAAATACTGACACACTCCCCAGGACCCTTGTAAACACTGATACACACCCCAGTCCCATGTAAATACTGACACACTCCCCAGTCCCTTGTAAACATTGACACACACCCCAGTGCCATGTGAATACTGACACACTCCTCAGTCCCCTGTAAACACTGACACACACACCAGTCCAATGTAAATACTGACACACTCCCCAGTCCCTTGTGAACACTGACACACACCCCAGTCCCATGTGAATACTGACACACTCCTCAGTCCCTTGTAAACACTGACACACACCCCAGTCCCATGTGAATACTGACACACTCCTCAGTCCCCTGTAAACACTGACACACTCCCCAGTCCCATGTAAATAATGACACACTCCCCAGGACCCTGTAAACACTGACACCCACCTCAGTCCCCTGTAAACACTGACACACTCCCCAGTCCATGTAAATACTGACACACTCCCCAGGACCCTGTAAACACTGACACCCACCTCAGTCCCCTATAAATACTGACAAACTCCCCAGTCCCCTGTAAACATTGACACACTCCCCAGTTCCATGTAAATACTGACACACTCCCCAGGACCTTGTAAACACTGACACACTCCACAGTCCCCTGTAATTACTGACACTCTCCCTAGGACCCTGTAAATACTGACACACTCCCCAGTCACCTGTAAATACTGACACACTCCCCAGACCCCAGTAAACACTGACACACTGCCCAGTCCCCTGTAAATACTGACACCCTCCCCAGTCCCCTGTAAATACTGACCCACTCCCCAGGACCCTGTAAACATTGACACACTCCACAGTCCCCTGTAAATACTGACCCACTCCCCAGACCCTGTAAACACTGACACACTCCCCAGTCCCCTGGAAATACTGACCCACTCCCCAGGACCCTGTAAACATTGACACACTCCACAGTCCCCTGTAAATACTGACACTCTCCCTAGGACCCTGTAAATACTGACACACTCCCCAGTCCCATGTAAATATTGACACACACCACAGTGCCCTGTAAACACTGACCCACTCCCCAGTACGATGTAAATACTGACACACTCCCCAGTCCACTGTAAACACTGACACACTCCCCAGGACCCTGTAAACACTGACACACTCCCCAGTCCCCCTTAAATACTGACACACTCCCCAGTCCCCTATAAATACTGACACACTCCCCAGGACCCTGTAAACACTGACACACTCCACAGTCCCCTGTAAATACTGACACCCTCCCCTGGGACCCTGTAAACATTGACACACTCCGCAGTCCCCCTTAAATACTGACACACTCCCCAGTCCCATGTAAATACTGACACACTCCCCAGTACGATGTAAATACTGACACACTCCCCAGTCCACTGTAAACACTGACACACTCCCCAGGACCCTGTAAACACTGACACACTCCCCAGTCCCCCTTAAATACTGACACACTCCCCAGTCCCCTGTAAATACTGACACACTCCCCAGGACCCTGTTAACACTGACACACTCCACAGTCCCCTGTAAATACCGACACCCTCCCCTGGGACCCTGTAAACACTGACAAACACCCCAGTCCCCTGTAAACACTGACACACTCCCCAGTCCCATGTAAATACTGACACACTCCTCAGGACCCTGTAAACATTGACCCACTCCCCAGGACCCTGTAAACATTGACACACTCCCCAGGACCCAGTAAATACTGACACACTCCCCAGTCTCATGTAAATATTGACACACACAACAGTGCCCTGTAAACACTGACACACACCCCAGTCCAGTGTAAACACTGACAAACTCCCCAGTCCCCTGTAAACACTGACACACTCCCCAGTCCCATGTACATACTGACACACTCCCCAGCCCCTGTAAATAATGACACACTCCCAAGTCCCCCTTAAATACTGAGACACTCCCCAGTCCCATTTAAATACTGACATTCTCCACAGGTCCATGTAAATACTGACACACTCCCCAGGACCCTTGTAAACACTGATACACACCCCAGTCCCATGTAAATACTGACACACTCCCCAGTCCCTTGTAAACATTGACACACACCCCAGTGCCATGTGAATACTGACACACTCCTCAGTCCCCTGTAAATACTGACACACACCCCAGTCCAATGTAAATACTGACACACTCCCCAGTCCCTTGTGAACACTGACACACACCCCAGTCCCATGTGAATACTGACACACTCCTCAGTCCCTTGTAAACACTGACACACACCCCAGTCCCATGTGAATACTGACACACTCCTCAGTCCCCTGTAAACACTGACACACTCCCCAGTCCCATGTAAATAATGACACACTCCCCAGGACCCTGTAAACACTGACACCCACCTCAGTCCCCTGTAAACACTGACACACTCCCCAGTCCATGTAAATACTGACACACTCCCCAGGACCCTGTAAACACTGACACCCACCTCAGTCCCCTGTAAATACTGACAAACTTCCCAGTCCCCTGTAAACATTGACACACTCCCCAGTTCCATGTAAATACTGACACACTCCCCAGGACCTTGTAAACACTGACACACTCCACAGTCCCCTGTAAATACTGACCCACTCCCCAGACCCTGTAAACATTGACACACTCCACAGTCCCCTGTAAATACTGACACTCTCCCTAGGACCCTGTAAACATTGACACACTCCACAGTCCCCTGTAAATACTGACACTCTCCCTAGGACCCTGTAAATACTGACACACTCCCCAGTCCCATGTAAATATTGACACACCACAGTGCCCTGTAAACACTGTTACACTCCCCAGTACGATGTAAATACTGACACACTCCCCAGTCCACTGTAAACACTGACACACTCCCCAGTCCCCCTTAAATACTGACACACTCCCCAGTCCCCTGTAAATACTGACACACTCCCCAGACCCCAGTAAACACTGACACACTGCCCAGTCCCATGTAAATACTGAGACACTCCCCAGGACCCTGTAAACACTGACACACTCCACAGTCCCCTGTAAATACTGACCCACTCCCCAGGACCCTGTAAACATTGACACACTCCGCAGTCCCCCTTAAATACTGACACACTCCCCAGTCCCCTGTAAATACTGACCCACTCCCCAGGACCCTGTAAACATTGACACACTCCGCAGTCCCCCGTAAATACTGACACACTCCCCAGTCCCATGTAAATACTGACACTCTCCCCAGTCCCATGTAAATACTGACACACTCCACAGTCCCATGTAAATACTGACACACACCACAGGCCCCTGTAAACACTGACACACTCCCCAGTCCGATGTAAATACTGACACACTCCCCAGTCCCATGTAAATACTGACAATCTCCCCAGTCCCATGTAAATACTGAGACACTCCACAGTCCCATGTAAATACTGACACACACCACAGGCCCCTGTAAACACTGACACACTCCCCAGTCCGATATAAATACTGACACACTCCCCAGTCCACTGTAACCCCTGACACACTCCCCAGTCCCCTGAAAATACTGACACCCTCCCCAGTCCCCTGTAAATACTGACAAACACCCCAGTCCCCTGTAAACACTGACACACTCCCCAGTCCCATGTAAATACTGACACACTCCTCAGGACCCTGTAAACATTGACCCACTCCCCAGGACCCTGTAAACATTGACACACTCCCCAGGACCTTGTAAACACTGACACACTCCACAGTCCCCTGTAAATACTGACCCACTCCCCAGACCCTGTAAACATTGACACACTCCACAGTCCCCTGTAAATACTGACACTCTCCCTAGGACCCTGTAAATACTGACACACTCCCCAGTCCCATGTAAATATTGACACACACCACAGTGCCCTGTAAACACTGTTACACTCCCCAGTACGATGTAAATACTGACACACTCCCCAGTCCACTGTAAACACTGACACACTCCCCAGTCCCCCTTAAATACTGACACACTCCCCAGTCCCCTGTAAATACTGACACACTCCCCAGACCCCAGAAAACACTGACACACTGCCCAGTCCCATGTAAATACTGAGACACTCCCCAGGTCCCTGTAAACACTGACACACTCCACAGTCCCCTGTAAATACTGACCCACTCCCCAGGACCCTGTAAACATTGACACACTCCGCAGTCCCCCTTAAATACTGACACACTCCCCAGTCCCATGTAAATACTGACACTCTCCCCAGTCCCATGTAAATACTGACACACTCCACAGTCCCATGTAAATACTGACACACACCACAGGCCCCTGTAAACACTGACACACTCCCCAGTCCGATGTAAATACTGACACACTCCCCAGGACCCTGTAAACATTGACACACTCCCCAGGACCCAGTAAATGCTGACCCACTCCCCAGGACCCTGTAAACATTGACACACTCCCCAGGACCCAGTAAACACTGACCCACTCCCCAGGACCCAGTAAACACTGACCCACTCCCCAGTCCCATGTAAATACTGACACTCTCCCCAGGTCCCTGTAAATACTGACACACTCCCCAGTCCCCTGTAAATACAGACACACTGCACAGGAACCTGTAAATACAGACACACTCCCCAGTCCCATGTAAATACTGACACACTCCCCAGTCCCCTGTAAATACTGACACACTCCCCAGTCCCATGTAAATACTGACACTCTCCCCAGGTCCCTGTAAATACTGACACACTCCCCAGTCCCATGTAGATATTGACACTCTCCCCATGTCCCTGTAAATACTGACACACTCCCCAGTCCCATGTAAATACTGACACTCTCCCCAGGTCCCTGTAAATACTGACACACTCCCCAGTCCCATGTAAATATTGACAAACACAACAGTGCCCTGTAAACACTGACACACACCCCAGTCCAGTGTAAACACTGACACACTCCCCAGTCCCCCTTAAATACTGACACAAACCCCAGTCCCATGTAAATACTGACACTCTCCCCATGTCCCTGTAAATACTGACACACTCCCCAGTCCCATGTAAATACTGACACTCTCCCCAGGTCCCTGTAAATACTGACACACTCCCCAGTCCCCTGTAAACACTGACACACTCCCCAGTCCCCTATAAACACTGACACACTCCCCAGTCCCCTGTAAATACTGACACACTCCCCAGACCCCAGTAAACACTGATACACTCCCCAGTCCCATGTAAATACTGACACTCTCCCCAGGTCCCTGTAAATACTGACACACTCCCCAGTCCCATGTAGATATTGACACTCTCCCCATGTCCCTGTAAATACTGACACACTCCCCAGTCCCATGTAAATACTGACACTCTCCCCAGGTCCCTGTAAATACTGACACACTCCCCAGTCCCATGTAAATATTGACACACTCCCCAGTCCCCTGTAAATACTGACACACTCCCCAGTCCCATGTAAATACTGACACTCTCCCCAGGTCCCTGTAAATACAGACACACTCCCCAGTCCCATGTAAATACTGACACACTCCCCAGTCCCCTGTAAATACTGACACACTCCTCAGACCCCAGTAAACACTGACACACTGCCCAGTCCCATGTAAATACTGACCCACTCCCCAGGACCCTGTAAACATTGACACACTCCGCAGTCCCCCTTAAATACTGACACACTCCCCAGTCCCATGTAAATACTGACACTCTCCCCAGGTCCCTGTAAATACTGACACACTCCCCAGTCCCCTGTAAACACTGACACACTCAGCAGTCAACAGTCAATACTGACACACTCCTCAGTCCTCTGTAAACACTGACACACTCCCCAGTCCCCTATAAACACTGACACACTCCCCAGTCCCCTGTAAATATTGACACACTCCCCAGACCCCAGTAAACACTGACACACTGCCCAGTCCCCTGTAAATACAGACACACTCCACAGGAACCTGTAAATACAGACACACTCCCCAGTCCCATGTAAATACTGACACACTCCCCAGTCCCCCGTAAATGCTGACACACTCCCCAGACCCCTGTAAATACTGACACACACCCCAGGAACCTGTAAATACTGACACACACCCCAGGAACCTGTAAATACAGACACACTCCCTAGTCCCCTTTAAATACTGACACACTCCCCAGACCTCTGTAAATACTGACACACACTGCCCAGTCCCCTGTAACTACAGACACACTCCCCAGTCCCATGTAAATACTGACACACTCCCCAGTCCCCCGTAAATACAGACACACTCCCTAGTCCCCTGTAAATACTGACACACTTTGCAGGACCCTGTAAATACTGACACCCTCCCTAGTCCCCTTTAAATACTGACACACTCCCCAGACCTCTGTAAATACTGACACACACCCCAGGAACCTGTAAAAACAGACACACTCCCCAGTCCCCTGTAAATGCTGACAAACACACCCCAGGAACCTGTAAATACAGACACACTCCCCAGTCCCATGTAAATAGTGACACAGTCCCCAGTCCCATGTAAATACTGACACTCTCCCCAGGACCCTGTAAATACTGACACCTACCCCAGGAACTTGTAAATACTGACACACTCCCCATTCCTCTGTAAACACTGACACATACCCCAGGAACCTGTAAATACTGACACACTCCCCAGTCCCCTGTAAACTCTGACACACTCCCCAGTCCCCTGTAAACTCTGACACACTCCCCAGTCCCAAGTAAATTCTGACACATTCCCCAGTCCCCTGTAAATACTGACAAACTCCCCAGGACCCTGTAAATACAGACATACTCCCCAGTCCCATGTAAATACTGACACACTCCCCAGGACCCTGTAAACACTGACCCACTCCCCAGGACCCTGTAAACATTGACACACTCCCCAGGACCCAGTAAATACTGACTCACTCCCCAGTCCCATGTAAATATTGACAAACACAACAGTGCCCTGTAAACACTGACACACACCCCAGTCCAGTGTAAACACTGACACACTCCCCAGTCCCCCTTAAATACTGACACAAACCCCAGTCCCATGTAAATACTGACACTCTCCCCATGTCCCTGTAAATACTGACACACACCCCAGTCCCATGTAAATACTGACACTCTCCCCAGGTCCCTGTAAATACTGACACACTCCCCAGTCCCATGTAAATACTGACACTCTCCCCAGGTCCCTGTAAATACTGACACACTCCCCAGTCCCCTGTAAACACGGACACACTCCCCAGTCCCCTATAAACACTGACACACTCCCCAGTCCCCTGTAAATACTGACACACTCCCCAGACCCCAGTAAACACTGATACACTGACCAGTCCCCTGTAAATACAGACACACTCCCCAGGACCCAGTAAATACTGACTCACTCCCCAGTCCCATGTAAATATTGACAAACACAACAGTGCCCTGTAAACACTGACACACACCCCAGTCCAGTGTAAACACTGACACACTCCCCAGTCCCCCTTAAATACTGACACAAACCCCAGTCCCATGTAAATACTGACACTCTCCCCAGGTCCCTGTAAATACTGACACACTCCCCAGTCCCCTGTAAACACTGACACACTCCCCAGTCCCCTATAAACACTGACACACTCCCCAGTCCCCTGTAAATACTGACACACTCCCCAGACCCCAGTAAACACTGATACACTGACCAGTCCCCTGTAAATACAGACACACTGCACAGGAACCTGTAAATACAGACACACTCCCCAGTCCCATGTAAATACTGACACACTCCCCAGTCCCCTGTAAATACTGACACACTCCCCAGTCCCACGTAAATACTGACACTCTCCCCAGGTCCCTGTAAATACTGACACACTCCCCAGTCCCATGTAAATATTGACACTCTCCCCATGTCCCTGTAAATACTGACACACTCCCCAGTCCCATGTAAATACTGACACTCTCCCCAGGTCCCTGTAAATACTGACACACTCCCCAGTCCCATGTAAATATTGACAAACACAACAGTGCCCTGTAAACACTGACACACACCCCAGTCCAGTGTAAACACTGACACACTCCCCAGTCCCCCTTAAATACTGACACAAACCCCAGTCCCATGTAAATACTGACACTCTCCCCATGTCCCTGTAAATACTGACACACTCCCCAGTCCCATGTAAATACTGACACTCTCCCCAGGTCCCTGTAAATACTGACACACTCCCCAGTCCCATGTAAATACTGACACTCTCCCCAGGTCCCTGTAAATACTGACACACTCCCCAGTCCCCTGTAAACACTGACACACTCCCCAGTCCCCTATAAACACTGACACACTCCCCAGTCCCCTGTAAATAGTGACACACTCCCCAGACCCCAGTAAACACTGATACACTGACCAGTCCCCTGTAAATACAGACACACTCCACAGGAACCTGTAAATACAGACACACTCCCCAGTCCCATGTAAATACTGACACACTCCCCAGTCCCCTGTAAATACTGACACACTGCTCAGACCCCAGTAAACACTGACACACTGCCCAGTCCCATGTAAATACTGACCCACTCCCCAGGACCCTGTAAACATTGACACACTCCGCAGTCCCCCTTAAATACTGACACACTCCCCAGTCCCATGTAAATACTGACACTCTCCCCAGGTCCCTGTAAATACTGACACACTCCCCAGTCCCCTGTAAACACTGACACACTCAGCAGTCAACAGTCAATACTGACACACTCCTCAGTCCTCTGTAAACACTGACACACTCCCCAGTCCCCTATAAACACTGACACACTCCCCAGTCCCCTGTAAATATTGACACACTCCCCAGACCCCAGTAAACACTGACAGACTGCCCAGTCCCCTGTAAATACAGACACACTCCACAGGAACCTGTAAATACTGACCCACTCCCCAGGACCCTGTAAACATTGACACACTCCGCAGTCCCCCTTAAATACTGACACACTCCCCAGTCCCATGTAAATACTGACACTCTCCCCAGGTCCCTGTAAATACTGACACACTCCCCAGTCCCCTGTAAACACTGACACACTCAGCAGTCAACAGTCAATACTGACACACTCCTCAGTCCTCTGTAAACACTGACACACTCCCCAGTCCCCTATAAACACTGACACACTCCCCAGTCCCCTGTAAATATTGACACACTCCCCAGACCCCAGTAAACACTGACAGACTGCCCAGTCCCCTGTAAATACAGACACACTCCACAGGAACCTGTAAATACAGACACACTCCCCAGTCCCATGTAAATACTGACACACTCCCCAGTCCCCCGTAAATGCTGACACACTCCCCAGACCCCTGTAAATACTGACACACACCACAGGAACCTGTAAATACTGACACACACCCCAGGAACCTGTAAATACAGACACACTCCCTAGTCCCCTTTAAATACTGACACACTCCCCAGACCTCTGTAAATACTGACACACACTGCCCAGTCCCCTGTAACTACAGACACACTCCCCAGTCCCATGTAAATACTGACACACTCCCCAGTCCCCCGTAAATACAGACACACTCCCTAGTCCCCTGTAAATACTGACACACTTTGCAGGACCCGGTAAATACTGACACCCTCCCTAGTCCCCTTTAAATACTGACACACTCCCCAGACCTCTGTAAATACTGACACACACCCCAGGAACCTGTAAAAACAGACACACTCCCCAGTCCCCTGTAAATGCTGACAGACACACCCCAGGAACCTGTAAATACAGACACACTCCCCAGTCCCATGTAAATAGTGACACAGTCCCCAGTCCCATGTAAATACTGACACTCTCCCCAGGACCCTGTAAATACTGACACCTACCCCAGGAACTTGTAAATACTGACACACTCCCCATTCCTCTGTAAACACTGACACATACCCCAGGAACCTGTAAATACTGACACACTCCCCAGTCCCCTGTAAACTCTGACACACTCCCCAGTCCCCTGTAAACTCTGACACACTCCCCAGTCCCAAGTAAATTCTGACACATTCCCCAGTCCCCTGTAAATACTGACAAACTCCCCAGGACCCTGTAAATACAGACATACTCCCCAGTCCCATGTAAATACTGACACACTCCCCAGGACCCTGTAAACACTGACCCACTCCCCAGGACCCTGTAAACATTGACACACTCCCCAGGACCCAGTAAATACTGACTCACTCCCCAGTCCCATGTAAATATTGACACACACAACAGTGCCCTGTAAACACTGACACACTCCCCAGTCCCCCTTAAATACTGACACACTCCCCAGTCCCATGTAAATACTGACACTCTCCACAGGACCATGTAAATACTGACACACTCCCCAGTCCCTTGTAAACACTGAAACACACCCCAGTCCCATGTGAATACTGACACACTCCCCAGGACCCTGTAAACACTGACACACACCTCAGTCCCCTGTAAATACTGACACACTCCCCAGTCCCCTGTAAATACTGACACACTCCCCAGACCCCAGTAAACACTGACACATTGCCCAGTCCCCAGTAAATACAGACACACTCCCCAGTACCCTGTAAATACTGACACTCTCCCCAGTCCCATGTAAATACTGACACTCTCCCCAGTCCCCTGTAAACTCTGACACACTCCCCAGTCCCATATAAATACTGACACACTCAACAGGACCCTGTAAACACTGACACACTCCCCAGTACGATGTAAATACTGACACACTCCCCAGTCCCCTGAAAATACTGACACCCTCCCCAGTCCCCTGTAAATACTGACAAAAACCCCAGTCCCCTGTAAACACTGACACACTCCCCAGTCCCATGTAAATACTGACACACTCCCCAGGACCCTGTAAACACTGACCCACTCCCCAGTCTCCTATAAACACTGACACACTACCCAGTCCCCTGTAAATACTGACACACTCCCCAGACCCCAGTAAACACTGACACACTGCCCAGTCCCCTGTAAATACAGACATACTCCCCAGTCCCCTGTAAATACAGACACACTCCCCAGACCCCAGTAAACACTGACACACTCCCCAGTCCCCTGTAAATACTGACACACTCCCCAGACCCCAGTAAACACTGACACACTCCCCAGTCCCCTATGAATACTGACACACTCCCCAGACCCCAGTAAACACTGACACACTGCCCAGTCCCCTGTAAATACAGACACACTCCACAGGAACCTGTAAATACAGACACACTCCCCAGTCCCATGTAAATACTGACACACTCCCCAGTCCCCTCTAAATACTGACACACACCCCAGGAACCTGTAAATACAGACACACTCCCCAGTCCCCCGTAAATGCTGACACACTCCCCAGTCCCCCGTAAATACTGACACACTCCCCAGACCCCTGTAAATACTGACACACACCCCAGGAACCTGTCAATACTGACACACGCCCCAGGAACCTGTAAATACAGACACACTCCCTAGTCCCCTGTAAATACTGACACACTTCGCAGGACCCTGTAAATACTGACACCCTCCCCAGTCCCCTTTAAATACTGACACACTCCCCAGACCCCTGTAAATACTGACACACAGCCCAGGAACCTGTAAAAACAGACACACTCCCTAGTCCCCTGTAAATGCTGACAGACACACCCCAGGAACCTGTAAATACTGACACACTCCCCAGTCCCCCGTCAATGCTGACACACTCCCCAGTCCCATGTAAATACTGACACACACACCAGGAAACTGTAAATACAGACACACGCCCTAGTCCCCTGTAAATACTGACACACTCTCGAGTCCCCTGTAAATACTGACACACTCCCCAGTCCCATGTAAATAGTGACACAGTCCCCTGTCCCATGTAAATACTGACACTCTCCCCAGTTCCCTGTAAATACTGACAAACTCCCCTGGACACACAGACTCACACAAACACACACACACACGCACGCATACACACAGACAGAAACACACATACACACAGTCCACTGTAACCCCTGACACACTCCCCAGGAACCTGTAAATACTGACACCCTCCTCAGTCCCCTGTAAACACTGACACACTCCCCAGTCCCATGTAAATACTGACACACTCCCCAGGACCCTGTAAACACTGAGCCACTCCCCAGGACCCTGTAAACATTGACACACTCCCCAGGACCCAGTAAATACTGACTCACTCCCCAGTCCCATGTAAATACTGACACACACAACAGTGCCCTGTAAACACTGACACACTCCCCAGTCCCCCTTAAATACTGACACACTCCCCAGTCCCATGTAAATACTGACACTCTCCCCAGGTCCCTGTAAATACTGACACACTCCCCAGTCCCCCTTAAATACTGACACACTCCCCAGTCCCATGTAAATACTGACATTCTCCACAGGTCCCTTGTAAACACTGACACACTCCCCAGCCCATGTAAATAATGACACACTCCCCAGGACCCTGTAAACACTGACAACCACCTCAGTCCCCTGTAAATACTGACAAACTCCCCAGTCCCCTGTAAACACTGACACACTCCCCAGTCCCATGTACATACTGACACACTCCCCAGGACCCTGTAAACACTGACACACTCCACAGTCCCCTGTAAATACTGACCCACTCCCCAGGACCCTCTAAACATTGACACACTCCACAGTCCCCTGTAAATACTGACACACTCCCCAGTCCCCTGTAAATACTGACACACTCCCCAGACCCCAGTAAACACTGACACATTGCCCAGTCCCCAGTAAATACAGACACACTCCCCAGTACCCTGTAAATACTGACACTCTCCCCAGTCCCATGTAAATACTGACACTCTCCCCAGTCCCCTGTAAACTCTGACACACTCCCCAGTCCCATATAAATACTGACACACTCAACAGGACCCTGTAAACACTGACACACTCCCCAGTACGATGTAAATACTGACACACTCCCCAGTCCCCTGAAAATACTGACACCCTCCCCAGTCCCCTGTAAATACTGACAAAAACCCCAGTCCCCTGTAAACACTGACACACTCCCCAGTCCCATGTAAATACTGACACACTCCCCAGGACCCTGTAAACACTGACCCACTCCCCAGTCTCCTATAAACACTGACACACTCCCCAGTCCCCTGTAAATACTGACACACTCCCCAGACCACAGTAAACACTGACACACTGCCCAGTCCCCTGTAAATACAGACATACTCCCCAGTCCCCTGTAAATACAGACACACTCCCCAGACCCCAGTAAACACTGACACACTCCCCAGTCCCCTGTAAATACTGACACACTCCCCAGACCCCAGTAAACACTGACACACTCCCCAGTCCCCTGTGAATACTGACACACTCCCCAGACCCCAGTAAACACTGACACACTGCCCAGTCCCCTGTAAATACAGACACACTCCACAGGAACCTGTAAATACAGACACACTCCCCAGTCCCATGTAAATACTGACACACTCCCCAGTCCCCTCTAAATACTGACACACACCCCAGGAACCTGTAAATACAGACACACTCCCCAGTCCCCCGTAAATGCTGACACACTCCCCAGTCCCCCGTAAATACTGACACACTCCCCAGACCCCTGTAAATACTGACACACACCCCAGGAACCTGTCAATACTGACACACACCCCAGGAACCTGTAAATACAGACACACTCCCTAGTCCCCTGTAAATACTGACACACTTCGCAGGACCCTGTAAATACTGACACCCTCCCCAGTCCCCTTTAAATACTGACACACTCCCCAGACCCCTGTAAATACTGACACACACCCCAGGAACCTGTAAAAACAGACACACTCCCTAGTCCCCTGTAAATGCTGACAGACACACCCCAGGAACCTGTAAATACTGACACACTCCCCAGTCTCCCGTTAATGCTGACACACTCCCCAGTCCCATGTAAATACTGACACACACACCAGGAAACTGTAAATACAGACACACTCCCTAGTCCCCTGTAAATACTGACACACTCCCGAGTCCCCTGTAAATACTGACACACTCCCCAGTCCCATGTAAATAGTGACACAGTCCCCTGTCCCATGTAAATACTGACACTCTCCCCAGTTCCCTGTAAATACTGACAAACTCCCCTGGACACACAGACTCACACAAACACACACACACACGCACGCATACACACAGA
Organism: Hypanus sabinus; assembly: GCF_030144855.1. Taxonomy (NCBI): domain Eukaryota; kingdom Metazoa; phylum Chordata; class Chondrichthyes; order Myliobatiformes; family Dasyatidae; genus Hypanus; species Hypanus sabinus. The sequence goes on along the minus strand of NC_082731.1, from coordinate 2,481,797 downwards.
CAGAAACACACATACACACAGTCCACTGTAACCCCTGACACACTCCCCAGGAACCTGTAAATACTGACACCCTCCTCAGTCCCCTGTAAACACTGACACACTCCCCAGTCCCATGTAAATACTGACACACTCCCCAGGACCCTGTAAACACTGAGCCACTCCCCAGGACCCTGTAAACATTGACACACTCCCCAGGACCCAGTAAATACTGACTCACTCCCCAGTCCCATGTAAATACTGACACACACAACAGTGCCCTGTAAACACTGACACACTCCCCAGTCCCCCTTAAATACTGACACTCTCCCCAGGTCCCTGTAAATACTGACACACTCCCCAGTCCCCCTTAAATACTGACACACTCCCCAGTCCCATGTAAATACTGACACTCTCCCCAGTCCCCTGTAAACACTGACACACTCACCAGTCCCCCTTAAATACTGACACACTCCCCAGTCGCATGTAAATACTGACACTCTCCCCAGCCCCTGTAAATAATGACACACTCCCCAGTCCCCCTTAAATACTGAGACACTCCCCAGTCCCACTTAAATACTGACATTCTCCACAGGACCATGTAAATACTGACACACTCCCCAGTCCCTTGTAAACACTGAAACACACCCCAGTCCCATGTGAATACTGACACACTCCCCAGGACCCTGTAAACACTGACACACACCTCAGTCCCCCGTAAATACTGACACACTACCCAGTCCCCAGTCAATACTGACACACTCCACTGTCCTATGTAAATACTGACACAGTCCCCAAGACCCTGTAAATACTGACACACTTCCCAGTCCCCTGTAAATACTGACCCACACCCCAGGACCCTGTAAACATTGATACACTCCACAGTCCCCTGTAAATACTGACACTCTCCCTAGGACCCTGTAAATACTGACACACTCCCCAGTCCACTGTAAACACTGACACACTCCCCAGGACCCTGTAAACACTGACACACACCCCAGTCCCCCTTAAATACTCACACACTCCCCAGTCCCCTGTAAATACTGACACACTCCCCAGACCCCAGTTAACACTGACACACTGCCCAGTCCCATGTAAATACTGACACACTCCCCAGGACCCTGTAAATATTGACCCAGTCCCCAGTCCCCCTTAAATAGTGACACACTCCCCAGTCCCATGTAAATACTGACACTCTCCCCAGGTCCCTGTAAATACTGACACACTCCCCAGTCCCCCTTAAATACTGACACACTCCCCAGTCCCATGTAAATACTGACATTCTCCACAGGTCCCTTGTAAACACTGACACACTCCCCAGCCCATGTAAATAATGACACACTCCCCAGGACCCTGTAAACACTGACACCCACCTCAGTCCCCTGTAAATACTGACAAACTCCCCAGTCCCCTGTAAACACTGACACACTCCCCAGTCCCATGTACATACTGACACACTCCCCAGGACCCTGTAAACACTGACACACTCCACAGTCCCCTGTAAATACTGACCCACTCCCCAGGACCCTCTAAACATTGACACACTCCACAGTCCCCTGTAAATACTGACACACTCCCCAGTCCCCTGTAAATACTGACACACTCCCCAGACCCCAGTAAACACTGACACATTGCCCAGTCCCCAGTAAATACAGACACACTCCCCAGTACCCTGTAAATACTGACACTCTCCCCAGTCCCATGTAAATACTGACACTCTCCCCAGTCCCCTGTAAACTCTGACACACTCCCCAGTCCCATATAAATACTGACACACTCAACAGGACCCTGTAAACACTGACACACTCCCCAGTACGATGTAAATACTGACACACTCCCCAGTCCCCTGAAAATACTGACACCCTCCCCAGTCCCCTGTAAATACTGACAAAAACCCCAGTCCCCTGTAAACACTGACACACTCCCCAGTCCCATGTAAATACTGACACACTCCCCAGGACCCTGTAAACACTGACCCACTCCCCAGTCTCCTATAAACACTGACACACTCCCCAGTCCCCTGTAAATACTGACACACTCCCCAGACCCCAGTAAACACTGACACACTGCCCAGTCCCCTGTAAATACAGACATACTCCCCAGTCCCCTGTAAATACAGACACACTCCCCAGACCCCAGTAAACACTGACACACTCCCCAGTCCCCTGTAAATACTGACACACTCCCCAGACCCCAGTAAACACTGACACACTCCCCAGTCCCCTGTGAATACTGACACACTCCCCAGACCCCAGTAAACACTGACACACTGCCCAGTCCCCTGTAAATACAGACACACTCCACAGGAACCTGTAAATACAGACACACTCCCCAGTCCCATGTAAATACTGACACACTCCCCAGTCCCCTCTAAATACTGACACACACCCCAGGAACCTGTAAATACAGACACACTCCCCAGTCCCCCGTAAATGCTGACACACTCCCCAGTCCCCCGTAAATACTGACACACTCCCCAGACCCCTGTAAATACTGACACACACCCCAGGAACCTGTCAATACTGACACACACCCCAGGAACCTGTAAATACAGACACACTCCCTAGTCCCCTGTAAATACTGACACACTTCGCAGGACCCTGTAAATACTGACACCCTCCCCAGTCCCCTTTAAATACTGACACACTCCCCAGACCCCTGTAAATACTGACACACACCCCAGGAACCTGTAAAAACAGACACACTCCCTAGTCCCCTGTAAATGCTGACAGACACACCCCAGGAACCTGTAAATACTGACACACTCCCCAGTCCCCCGTTAATGCTGACACACTCCCCAGTCCCATGTAAATACTGACACACACACCAGGAAACTGTAAATACAGACACACTCCCTAGTCCCCTGTAAATACTGACACACTCCCGAGTCCCCTGTAAATACTGACACACTCCCCAGTCCCATGTAAATAGTGACACAGTCCCCTGTCCCATGTAAATACTGACACTCTCCCCAGTTCCCTGTAAATACTGACAAACTCCCCTGGACACACAGACTCACACAAACACACACACACACGCACGCATACACACAGACAGAAACACACATACACACAGTCCACTGTAACCCCTGACACACTCCCCAGGAACCTGTAAATACTGACACCCTCCTCAGTCCCCTGTAAACACTGACACACTCCCCAGTCCCATGTAAATACTGACACACTCCCCAGGACCCTGTAAACACTGAGCCACTCCCCAGGACCCTGTAAACATTGACACACTCCCCAGGACCCAGTAAATACTGACTCACTCCCCAGTCCCATGTAAATACTGACACACACAACAGTGCCCTGTAAACACTGACACACTCCCCAGTCCCCCTTAAATACTGACACTCTCCCCAGGTCCCTGTAAATACTGACACACTCCCCAGTCCCCCTTAAATACTGACACACTCCCCAGTCCCATGTAAATACTGACACTCTCCCCAGTCCCCTGTAAACACTGACACACTCACCAGTCCCCCTTAAATACTGACACACTCCCCAGTCGCATGTAAATACTGACACTCTCCCCAGCCCCTGTAAATAATGACACACTCCCCAGTCCCCCTTAAATACTGAGACACTCCCCAGTCCCACTTAAATACTGACATTCTCCACAGGACCATGTAAATACTGACACACTCCCCAGTCCCTTGTAAACACTGAAACACACCCCAGTCCCATGTGAATACTGACACACTCCCCAGGACCCTGTAAACACTGACACACACACCTCAGTCCCCCGTAAATACTGACACACTACCCAGTCCCCAGTCAATACTGACACACTCCACTGTCCTATGTAAATACTGACACAGTCCCCAAGACCCTGTAAATACTGACACACTTCCCAGTCCCCTGTAAATACTGACCCACACCCCAGGACCCTGTAAACATTGATACACTCCACAGTCCCCTGTAAATACTGACACTCTCCCTAGGACCCTGTAAATACTGACACACTCCCCAGTCCACTGTAAACACTGACACACTCCCCAGGACCCTGTAAACACTGACACACACCCCAGTCCCCCTTAAATACTCACACACTCCCCAGTCCCCTGTAAATACTGACACACTCCCCAGACCCCAGTTAACACTGACACACTCCCGAGTCCCCTGTAAATACTGACACACTCCCCAGTCCCATGTAAATAGTGACACAGTCCCCTGTCCCATGTAAATACTGACACTCTCCCCAGTTCCCTGTAAATACTGACAAACTCCCCTGGACACACAGACTCACACAAACACACACACACACACACGCATACACACAGACAGAAACACACATACACACAGTCCACTGTAACCCCTGACACACTCCCCAGGAACCTGTAAATACTGACACCCTCCTCAGTCCCCTGTAAACACTGACACACTCCCCAGTCCCATGTAAATACTGACACACTCCCCAGGACCCTGTAAACACTGAGCCACTCCCCAGGACCCTGTAAACATTGACACACTCCCCAGGACCCAGTAAATACTGACTCACTCCCCAGTCCCATGTAAATACTGACACACACAACAGTGCCCTGTAAACACTGACACACTCCCCAGTCCCCCTTAAATACTGACACACTCCCCAGTCCCATGTAAATACTGACACTCTCCCCAGGTCCCTGTAAATACTGACACACTCCCCAGTCCCCCTTAAATACTGACACACTCCCCAGTCCCATGTAAATACTGACACTCTCCCCAGTCCCCTGTAAACACTGACACACTCACCAGTCCCCCTTAAATACTGACACACTCCCCAGTCGCATGTAAATACTGACACTCTCCCCAGCCCCTGTAAATAATGACACACTCCCCAGTCCCCCTTAAATACTGAGACACTCCCCAGTCCCACTTAAATACTGACATTCTCCACAGGACCATGTAAACACTGACACACTACCCAGTCCCCAGTCAATACTGACACACTCCACTGTCCTATGTAAATACTGACACAGTCCCCAAGACCCTGTAAATACTGACACACTTCCCAGTCCCCTGTAAATACTGACCCACACCCCAGGACCCTGTAAACATTGATACACTCCACAGTCCCCTGTAAATACTGACACTCTCCCTAGGACCCTGTAAATACTGACACACACCCCAGTCCCCCTTAAATACTCACACACTCCCCAGTCCCCTGTAAATACTGACACACTCCCCAGACCCCAGTTAACACTGACACACTGCCCAGTCCCATGTAAATACTGACACACTCCCCAGGACCCTGTAAATATTGACCCAGTCCCCAGTCCCCCTTAAATAGTGACACACTCCCCAGTCCCCTGTAAATACTGACACACTCCACAGACCCCAGTAAACACTGATACACTGCCCAGTCCCATGTAAATACTGACACACTCCCCAGTCCAGTGTAAACACTGACACACTCCCCAATCCCCCTTAAATACTGACACACTCCCCAGTCCCATGTAAATACTGACACTCTCCCCAGGTCCCTGTAAATGCTGACACACTCCCCAGTCCCAAGTAAATAGTGACACACTCCCCAGTCCCATGTAAATGCTGACACACTCCCCAGTCCCATGTAAATACTGACACACTCAACAGGACCCTGTAAATACTGACACACTCCCCAATCCCCAGTCAATACTGACAAACTCCACAGTCCTATGTAAATACTGACACAGTCCCCAAGACCCTTTAAATACTGACACATTTCCCAGGTCCCTGTAAATAATGCCGCTCTCCCCAGCCCCTGTAAATAATGACACACTCCCCAGTCCCCCTTAAATACTGAGACACTCCCCAGTCGCATTTAAATACTGACATTCTCCACAGGACCATGTAAATACTGACACACTCCCCAGTCCCTTGTAAACACTGACACACTCCCCAGTCCCATGTGAATACTGACACACTCCCCAGGACACTGTAAACACTGACACACACCTCAGTCCCCCGTAAATACTGACACACTCCCCAGTCCCCAGTCAATACTGACACACTCCACTGTCCTATGTAAATACTGACACAGTCCCCAAGACCCTGTAAATACTGACACATTTCCCAGGTCCCTGTAAATAATGCCGCTCTCCCCAGCCCCTGTATATAATGACACACTCCCAAGTCCCCCTTAAATACTGAGACACTCCCCAGTCCCATTTAAATACTGACATTCTCCACAGGTCCCTTGTAAACACTGACACACTCCCCAGCCCATGTAAATAATGACACACTCCCCAGGACCCTGTAAACACTGACACCCACCTCAGTCCCCTGTAAATACTGACAAACTCCCCAGTCCCCTGTAAACACTGACACACTCCCCAGTCCCATGTACATACTGACACACTCCCCAGGACCCTGTAAACACTGACACACTCCACAGTCCCCTGTAAATACTGACCCACTCCCCAGGACCCTGTAAACATTGACACACTCCACAGTCCCCTGTAAATACTGACACACTCCCCAGTCCCCTGTAAATACTGACACACTCCCCAGACCCCTGTAAACTCTGACACACTCCCCAGTCCCATATAAATACTGACACACTCAACAGGACCCTGTAAACACTGACACACTCCCCAGTACGATGTAAATACTGACACACTCCCCAGTCCCATGTAAATGCTGACACACTCCCCAGTCCCATGTAAATACTGACACACTCAACAGGACCCTGTAAATACTGACACACTCCCCAATCCCCAGTCAATACTGACAAACTCCACAGTCCTATGTAAATACTGACACAGTCCCCAAGACCCTTTAAATACTGACACATTTCCCAGGTCCCTGTAAATAATGCCGCTCTCCCCAGCCCCTGTAAATAATGACACACTCCCCAGTCCCCCTTAAATACTGAGACACTCCCCAGTCGCATTTAAATACTGACATTCTCCACAGGACCATGTAAATACTGACACACTCCCCAGTCCCTTGTAAACACTGACACACTCCCCAGTCCCATGTGAATACTGACACACTCCCCAGGACACTGTAAACACTGACACACACCTCAGTCCCCCGTAAATACTGACACACTCCCCAGTCCCCAGTCAATACTGACACACTCCACTGTCCTATGTAAATACTGACACAGTCCCCAAGACCCTGTAAATACTGACACATTTCCCAGGTCCCTGTAAATAATGCCGCTCTCCCCAGCCCCTGTATATAATGACACACTCCCCAGGACCCTGTAAACACTGACACCCACCTCAGTCCCCTGTAAATACTGACAAACTCCCCAGTCCCCTGTAAACACTGACACACTCCCCAGTCCCATGTACATACTGACACACTCCCCAGGACCCTGTAAACACTGACACACTCCACAGTCCCCTGTAAATACTGACCCACTCCCCAGGACCCTGTAAACATTGACACACTCCACAGTCCCCTGTAAATACTGACACACTCCCCAGTCCCCTGTAAATACTGACACACTCCCCAGACCCCAGTAAACACTGACACATTGCCCAGTCCCCTGTAAATACAGACACACTCCCCAGTACCCTGTAAATACTGACACACTCCCCAGTCCCATATAAATACTGACACACTCAACAGGACCCTGTAAACACTGACACACTCCCCAGTACGATGTAAATACTGACACACTCCCCAGTCCCCTGAAAATACTGACACCCTCCCCAGTCCCCTGTAAATACTGACAAAAACCCCAGTCCCCTGTAAACACTGACACACTCCCCAGTCCCATGTAAATACTGACACACTCCCCAGGACCCTGTAAACACTGACCCACTCCCCAGGACCCTATAAACATTGACACACTCCCCAGTCCCCCTTAAATACTGACACACTCCCCCGTCCCATGTAAATACTGACACTCTCCCCAGGGCCCTGTAAATACTGACACACTCCCCAGTCCAATGTAAATACTGACACACTCCCCAGTCCAGTGTAAACACTGACACACTCCCCAGTCCCCCTTAAATACTGACACACTCCCCAGTCCCCTGTAAACTCTGACACACTCCCCAGACCACAGTAAACACTGACACACTCCCCAGTCCAATGTAAATACTGACACACTCCCCAGGACCCTGTAAACACTGACACACTCCACAGTCCCCTGTAAATATTGACCCACTCCCCAGGACCCTGTAAACATTGACAAACTCCCCAGTCCCCCTTAAATACTGACACACTCCCCAGTCCCATGTAAATACTGACTCTCTCCCCAGTCCCCTGTAAACTCTGACACACTCCCCAGTCCCATGTAAATACTGACACACTCAACAGGACCCTGTAAATACTGACACACTCCCCAGTGCCCAGTCAATACTGACACGCTCCACAGTCCTATGTAAATACTGACAGAGTCCCCAAGACCCTGTAAATACTGTCACATTTCCCAGGTCCCTGTAAGTAATGCCGCTCTCCCCAGCCCCTGTAAATAATGACACACTCCCCAGTCCCCCTTAAATACTGAGACACTCCCCAGTCCCATTTAAATACTGACATTCTCCACAGGACCATGTAAATACTGACACATACCACAGTCCCCTGTAAACACTGACACACTCCCCAGTCCCATGTGAATACTGACACACTCCCCAGGACAGTGTAAACACTGACACACACCTCAGTCCCCCGTAAATACTGACACACTCACCAGTCCCCAGTCAATACTGACGCATTCCACTGTCCTATGTAAATACTGACACAGTCCCCAAGACCCTGTAAATACTGACACATTTCCCAGGTCCCTGTAAATAATGCCGCTCTCCCCAGCCCCTGTAAATAATGACACACTCCCAAGTCCCCCTTAAATACTGAGACACTCCCCAGTCCCATTTAAATACTGACATTCTCCACAGGTCCACGTAAATACTGACACACTCCCCTGTCCCTTGTAAACACTGACACACTCCCCAGCCCATGTAAATAATGACACACTCCCCAGGACCCTGTAAACAATGACACCCACCTCAGTCCCCTGTAAATACTGACAAACTCCCCAGTCCCCTGTAAACACTGACACACCCCCGAGTCCCATGTAAATACTGACACACTCCCCAGTCCTATGTAAATACTGACACACTCCACAGTCCACTGTAACCCCTGACACACTCCCCAGGACCCTGTGAACATTGACACACTCCGCAGTCCCACTTAAATACTGACACACTCCCCAGTCCCATGTAAATACTGACAATCTCCCCAGTCCCATGTAAATACTGACACACTCCACAGTCCACTGTAACCCCTGACACACTCCCCAGGAACCTGTAAATACAGACACACTCCCCAGTCCCCTGAAAATACTGATACCCTCCCCAGTCCCCTGTAAATACTGACAAACACCCCAGTCCACTGTAAACACTGACACACTCCCCAGTCCCATGTAAATACTGACACACTCCCCAGGACCCTGTAAACACTGACCCACTCCCCAGGACCCTATAAACATTGACACACTCCCCAGTCCCCCTTAAATACTGACACACTCCCCCGTCCCATGTAAATACTGACACTCTCCCCAGGGCCCTGTAAATACTGACACACTCCCCAGTCCAATGTAAATACTGACACACTCCCCAGTCCAGTGTAAACACTGACACACTCCCCAGTCCCCCTTAAATACTGACACACTCCCCAGTCCCCTGTAAACTCTGACACACTCCCCAGACCACAGTAAACACTGACACACTCCCCAGTCCAATGTAAATACTGACACACTCCCCAGGACCCTGTAAACACTGACACACTCCACAGTCCCCTGTAAATATTGACCCACTCCCCAGGACCCTGTAAACATTGACAAACTCCCCAGTCCCCCTTAAATACTGACACACTCCCCAGTCCCATGTAAATACTGACTCTCTCCCCAGTCCCCTGTAAACTCTGACACACTCCCCAGTCCCATGTAAATACTGACACACTCAACAGGACCCTGTAAATACTGACACACTCCCCAGTGCCCAGTCAATACTGACACACTCCACAGTCCTATGTAAATACTGACAGAGTCCCCAAGACCCTGTAAATACTGTCACATTTCCCAGGTCCCTGTAAGTAATGCCGCTCTCCCCAGCCCCTGTAAATAATGACACACTCCCCAGTCCCCCTTAAATACTGAGACACTCCCCAGTCCCATTTAAATACTGACATTCTCCACAGGACCATGTAAATACTGACACATACCACAGTCCCCTGTAAACAGTGACACACTCCCCAGTCCCATGTGAATACTGACACACTCCCCAGGACAGTGTAAACACTGACACACACCTCAGTCCCCCGTAAATACTGACACACTCACCAGTCCCCAGTCAATACTGACACACTCCACTGTCCTATGTAAATACTGACACAGTCCCCAAGACCCTGTAAATACTGACACATTTCCCAGGTCCCTGTAAATAATGCCGCTCTCCCCAGCCCCTGTAAATAATGACACACTCCCAAGTCCCCCTTAAATACTGAGACACTCCCCAGTCCCATTTAAATACTGACATTCTCCACAGGTCCACGTAAATACTGACACACTCCCCTGTCCCTTGTAAACACTGACACACTCCCCAGCCCATGTAAATAATGACACACTCCCCAGGACCCTGTAAACAATGACACCCACCTCAGTCCCCTGTAAATACTGACAAACTCCCCAGTCCCCTGTAAACACTGACACACCCCCGAGTCCCATGTAAATACTGACACACTCCCCAGTCCTATGTAAATACTGACACACTCCACAGTCCACTGTAACCCCTGACACACTCCCCAGGACCCTGTGAACATTGACACACTCCGCAGTCCCACTTAAATACTGACACACTCCCCAGTCCCATGTAAATACTGACAATCTCCCCAGTCCCATGTAAATACTGACACACTCCACAGTCCACTGTAACCCCTGACACACTCCCCAGGAACCTGTAAATACAGACACACTCCCCAGTCCCCTGAAAATACTGATACCCTCCCCAGTCCCCTGTAAATACTGACAAACACCCCAGTCCACTGTAAACACTGACACACTCCCCAGTCCCATGTAAATACTGACACACTCCCCAGGACCCTGTAAACACTGACCCACTCCCCAGGACCCTGTAAACATTGACAAACTCCCCAGTCCCCCTTAAATACTGACACACTCCCCAGTCCCATGTAAATACTGACTCTCTCCCCAGTCCCCTGTAAACTCTGACACACTCCCCAGTCACATGTAAATACTGACACACTCAACAGGACCCTGTAAATACTGACACACTCCCCAGTGCCCAGTCAATACTGACACACTCCACAGTCCTATGTAAATACTGACAGAGTCCCAAGACCCTGTAAATACTGTCACATTTCCCGGGTCCCTGTAAGTAATGCCGCTCTCCCCAGCCCCTGTAAATAATGACACACTCCCCAGTCCCCCTTAAATACTGAGACACTCCCCAGTCCCATTTAAATACTGACATTCTCCACAGGACCATGTAAATACTGACACATACCACAGTCCCCTGTAAACACTGACACACTCCCCAGTCCCATGTGAATACTGACACACTCCCCAGGACAGTGTAAACACTGACACACACCTCAGTCCCCCGTAAATACTGACACACTCCCCAGTGCCCAGTCAATACTGACACACTCCACTGTCCTATGTAAATACTGACACAGTCCCCAAGACCCTGTAAATACTGACACATTTCCCAGGTCCCTGTAAATAATGCCGCTCTCCCCAGCCCCTGTAAATAATGACACACTCCCAAGTCCCCCTTAAATACTGAGACACTCCCCAGTCCCATTTAAATACTGACATTCTCCACAGGTCCACGTCAATACTGACACACTCCCCTGTCCCTTGTAAACACTGACACACTCCCCAGCCCATGTAAATAATGACACACTCCCCAGGACCCTGTAAACAATGACACCCACCTCAGTCCCCTGTAAATACTGACAAACTCCCCAGTCCCCTGTAAACACTGACACACCCCCGAGTCCCATGTAAATACTGACACACTCCCCAGTCCTATGTAAATACTGACACACTCCACAGTCCACTGTAACCCCTGACACACTCCCCAGGACCCTGTAAACATTGACACACTCCGCAGTCCCACTTAAATACTGACACACTCTCCAGTCCCATGTAAATACTGACACTCTCCCCAGTCCCATGTAAATACTGACACACTCCACAGTCCACTGTAACCCCTGACACACTCCCCAGGAACCTGTAAATACAGAAACACTCCCCAGTCCCCTGAAAATACTGATACCCTCCCCAGTCCCCTGTAAATACTGACAAACACCCCAGTCCACTGTAAACACTGACACACTCCCCAGTCCCATGTAAATACTGACACACTCCCCAGGACCCTGTAAACACTGACCCACTCCCCAGGACCCTGTAAACATTGACACACTCCCCAGGACCCAGTAAATACTGACACACTCCCCAGTCCCCTGTAAACACTGACACACTCCTCAGACCCCAGTAAACACTGACACACTGCCCAGTCCCATGTAAATACTGACCCACTCCCCAGGACCCTGTAAACATTGACACACTCAGCAGTCCCCCTTAAATACTGACACACTCCCCAGTCCCATGTAAATACTGACAAACACCCCAGTCCACTGTAAACACTGACACACTGCCCAGTCCCATGTAAATACTGACACACTCCCCAGGACCCTGTAAACACTGACCCACTCCCCAGGACCCTGTAAACATTGACACACTCCCCAGGACCCAGTAAATACTGACACACTCCCGAGTCCCATGTAAATATTGACAAACACAACAGTGCCCTGTAAACACTGACACCCACCTCAGTCCCCTGTAAATACTGACAAACTCCCCAGTCCCCTGTAAACACTGACACACTCCCCAGTCCCATGTACATACTGACACACTCCCCAGGACCTTGTAAACACTGACACACTCCACAGTCCCCTGTAAATACTGACCCACTCCCCAGGACCCTGTAAACATTGACACACTCCACAGTCCCCTGTAAATACTGACACACTCCCCAGTCCCCTGTAAACACTGACACATTGCCCAGTCCCCTGTAAATACAGACGCACTCCCCAGTACCCTGTAAATACTGACACTCTCCCCAGTCCCATGTAAATACTGACACTCTCCCCAGTCCCCTGTAAACTCTGACACACTCCCCAGTCCCATATAAATACTGACACACTCAACAGGACCCTGTAAACACTGACACACTCCCCAGTACGATGTAAATACTGACACACTCCCCAGTCCCCTGAAAATACTGACACCCTCCCCAGTCCCCTGTAAATACCGACAAAAACCCCAGTCCCCTGTAAACACTGACACACTCCCCAGTCCCATGTAAATACTGACACACTCCCCAGGACCCTGTAAACACTGACCCACTCCCCAGGACCCTATAAACATTGACACACTCCCCAGTCCCCCTTAAATACTGACACACTCCCCCGTCCCATGTAAATACTGACACTCTCCCCAGGGCCCTGTAAATACTGACACACTCCCCAGTCCAATGTAAATACTGACACACTCCCCAGTCCAGTGTAAACACTGACACACTCCCCAGTCCCCCTTAAATACTGACACACTCCCCAGTCCCCTGTAAACTCTGACACTCTCCCCAGACCACAGTAAACACTGACACACTCCCCAGTCCAATGTAAATACTGACACACTCCCCAGGACCCTGTAAACACTGACACACTCCACAGTCCCCTGTAAATATTGACCCACTCCCCAGGACCCTGTAAACATTGACAAACTCCCCAGTCCCCCTTAAATACTGACACACTCCCCAGTCCCATGTAAATACTGACTCTCTCCCCAGTCCCCTGTAAACTCTGACACACTCCCCAGTCCCATGTAAATACTGACACACTCAACAGGACCCTGTAAATACTGACACACTCCCCAGTGCCCAGTCAATACTGACACACTCCACAGTCCTATGTAAATACTGACAGAGTCCCCAAGACCCTGTAAATACTGTCACATTTCCCAGGTCCCTGTAAGTAATGCCGCTCTCCCCAGCCCCTGTAAATAATGACACACTCCCCAGTCCCCCTTAAATACTGAGACACTCCCCAGTCCCATTTAAATACTGACATTCTCCACAGGACCATGTAAATACTGACACATACCACAGTCCCCTGTAAACACTGACACACTCCCCAGTCCCATGTGAATACTGACACACTCCCCAGGACAGTGTAAACACTGACACACACCTCAGTCCCCCGTAAATACTGACACACTCACCAGTCCCCAGTCAATACTGACACACTCCACTGTCCTATGTAAATACTGACACAGTCCCCAAGACCCTGTAAATACTGACACATTTCCCAGGTCCCTGTAAATAATGCCGCTCTCCCCAGCCCCTGTAAATAATGACACACTCCCAAGTCCCCCTTAAATACTGAGACACTCCCCAGTCCCATTTAAATACTGACATTCTCCACAGGTCCACGTAAATACTGACACCCTCCCCTGTCCCTTGTAAACACTGACACACTCCCCAGCCCATGTAAATAATGACACAATCCCCAGGACCCTGTAAACAATGACACCCACCTCAGTCCCCTGTAAATACTGACAAACTCCCCAGTCCCCTGTAAACACTGACACACCCCCGAGTCCCATGTAAATATTGACAAACACAACAGTGCCCTGTAAACACTGACACACACCCCAGTCCAGGGTAAACACTGACACACTCCCCAGTCCCCTTAAATACTGACACACTCCCCAGTCCCATGTAAATACTGACACTCTCCCCAGGTCCCTGTAAATACTGACACACTCCCCAGTCCCATGTAAATACTGACACACTGCACAGTCCACTGTAACCCCTGACACACTCCCCAGGACCCTGTAAACATTGACACACTCCGCAGTCCCCCTTAAATACTGACACACTCCCCAGTCCCATGTAAATACTGACACTCTCCCCAGTCCCATGTAAATACTGACACACTCCACAGTCCACTGTAACCCCTGACACACTCCCCAGGAACCTGTAAATACAGACACACTCCCCAGTCCCCTGAAAATACTGATACCCTCCCCAGTCCCCAGTAAATACTGACAAACACCCCAGTCCACTGTAAACACTGACACACTCCCCAGTCCCATGTAAATACTGACACACTCCCCAGGACCCAGTAAATACTGACACACTCCCCAGTCCCCTGTAAACACTGACACACTCCTCAGACCCCAGTAAACACTGACACACTGCCCAGTCCCATGTAAATACTGACCCACTCCCCAGGACCCTGTAAACATTGACACACTCCGCAGTCCCCCTTAAATACTGACACACTCCCCAGTCCCATGTAAATACTGACAAACACCCCAGTCCACTGTAAACACTGACACACTGCCCAGTCCCATGTAAATACTGACACACTCCCCAGGACCCTGTAAACACTGACCCACTCCCCAGGACCCTGTAAACATTGACACACTCCCCAGGACCCAGTAAATACTGACACACTCCCGAGTCCCATGTAAATATTGACAAACACAACAGTGCCCTGTAAACACTGACACACACCCCAGTCCAGTGTAAACACTGACACACTCCCCAGTCCCCTTAAATACTGACACACTCCCCAGTCCCATGTAAATACTGACACTCTCCCCAGGTCCCTGTAAATACTGACACACTCCCCAGTCCCCTGTAAATACTGACACACTCCTCAGACCCCAGTAAACACTGACACACTGCCCAGTCCCATGTAAATACTGACCCACTCCCCAGGACCCTGTAAACATTGACACACTCCGCAGTCCCCCTTAAATACTGACACACTCCCCAGTCCCATGTAAATACTGACACTCTCCCCAGGTCCCTGTAAATACTGACACACTCCCCAGTCCCCTGTAAACACTGACACACTCAGCAGTCAACAGTCAATACTGACACACTCCTCAGTCCTCTGTAAACACTGACACACTCCCCAGTCCCCTGTAAATATTGACACACTCCCCAGACCCCAGTAAACACTGACACACTGCCCAGTCCCCTGTAAATACAGACACACTCCACAGGAACCTGTAAATACAGACACACTCCCCAGTCCCATGTAAATACTGACACACTCCCCAGTCCCCCGTAAATGCTGACACACTCCCCAGACCCCTGTAAATACTGACACACACCCCAGGAACCTGTAAATACTGACACACACCCCAGGAACCTGTAAATACAGACACACTCCCTAGTCCCCTGTAAATACTGACACACTTCGCAGGACCCTGTAAATTCTGACACCCTCCCTAGTCCCCTTTAAATACTGACACACTCCCCAGACCTCTGTAAATACTGACACACACCCCAGGAACCTGTAAAAACAGACAAACTCCCCAGTCCCCCGTTAATGCTGACACACTCCCCAGTCCCATGTAAATACTGACACACACACCAGGAAACTGTAAATACAGACACACTCCCTAGTCCCCTGTAAATACTGACACACTCCCGAGTCCCCTGTAAATACTGACACACTCCCCAGTCCCATGTAAATAGTGACACAGTCCCCAGTCCCATGTAAATACTGACACTCTCCCCAGTTCCCTGTAAATACTGACAAACTCGCCAGGACCCTGTAAATACTGACACATACCCCAGGAACTTGTAAATACTGACACACTCCCCATTCCTCTGTAAACACTGACACATACCCCAGGAACATGTAAATACTGACACACTCCCCAGTCCCCTGTAAATACTGACACACTCCCCAGTCCCCTGTAAACTCTGACACACTCCCCAGTCCCAAGTAAATTCTGACACATTCCCCAGTCCCCTGTAAATACTGACAAACTCCCCAGGACCCTGTAAATACAGACATACTCCCCAGGACCCTGTAAACACTGACCCACTCCCCAGGACCCTGTAAACATTGACACACTCCCCAGGACCCAGTAAATACTGACTCACTCCCCAGTCCCATGTAAATATTGACACACACAACAGTGCCCTGTAAACACTGACACACTCCCCAGTCCCCCTTAAATACTGACACACTCCCCAGTCCCATGTAAATACTGACACTCTCCCCAGGTCCCTGTAAATACTGACACACACCCAGTCCCCCTTAAATACTGACACACTCCTCAGACCCCAGTAAACACTGACACACTGCCCAGTCCCATGTAAATACTGACCCACTCCCCAGGACCCTGTAAACATTGACACACTCCGCAGTCCCCCTTAAATACTGACACACTCCCCAGTCCCATGTAAATACTGACAAACACCCCAGTCCACTGTAAACACTGACACACTGCCCAGTCCCATGTAAATACTGACACACTCCCAAGGACCCTGTAAACACTGACCCACTCCCCAGGACCCTGTAAACATTGACACACTCCCCAGGACCCAGTAAATACTGACACACTCCCGAGTCCCATGTAAATATTGACAAACACAACAGTGCCCTGTAAACACTGACACACACCCCAGTCCAGTGTAAACACTGACACACTCCCCAGTCCCCTTAAATACTGACACACTCCCCAGTCCCATGTAAATACTGACACTCTCCCCAGGTCCCTGTAAATACTGACACACTCCCCAGTCCCCTGTAAATACTGACACACTCCTCAGACCCCAGTAAACACTGACACACTGCCCAGTCCCATGTAAACACTGACCCACTCCCCAGGACCCTGTAAACATTGACACACTCCGCAGTCCCCCTTAAATACTGACACACTCCCCAGTCCCATGTAAATACTGACACTCTCCCCAGGTCCCTGTAAATACTGACACACTCCCCAGTCCCCTGTAAACACTGACACACTCAGCAGTCAACAGTCAATACTGACACACTCCTCAGTCCTCTGTAAACACTGACACACTCCCCAGTCCCCTGTAAATATTGACACACTCCCCAGACCCCAGTAAACACTGACACACTGCCCAGTCCCCTGTAAATACAGACACACTCCACAGGAACCTGTAAATACAGACACACTCCCCAGTCCCATGTAAATACTGACACACTCCCCAGTCCCCCGTAAATACTGACACACTCCCCAGTCCCCCGTAAATGCTGACACACTCCCCAGACCCCTGTAAATACTGACACACACCCCAGGAACCTGTAAATACTGACACACACCCCAGGAACCTGTAAATACAGACACACTCCCTAGTCCCCTGTAAATACTGACACACTTCGCAGGACCCTGTAAATTCTGACACCCTCCCTAGTCCCCTTTAAATACTGACACACTCCCCAGACCTCTGTAAATACTGACACACACCCCAGGAACCTGTAAAAACAGACAAACTCCCCAGTCCCCCGTTAATGCTGACACACTCCCCAGTCCCATGTAAATACTGACACACACACCAGGAAACTGTAAATACAGACACACTCCCTAGTCCCCTGTAAATACTGACACACTCCCGAGTCCCCTGTAAATACTGACACACTCCCCAGTCCCATGTAAATAGTGACACAGTCCCCAGTCCCATGTAAATACTGACACTCTCCCCAGTTCCCTGTAAATACTGACAAACTCCCCAGGACCCTGTAAATACTGACACATACCCCAGGAACTTGTAAATACTGACACACTCCCCATTCCTCTGTAAACACTGACACATACCCCAGGAACATGTAAATACTGACACACTCCCCAGTCCCCTGTAAATACTGACACACTCCCCAGTCCCCTGTAAACTCTGACACACTCCCCAGTCCCAAGTAAATTCTGACACATTCCCCAGTCCCCTGTAAATACTGACAAACTCCCCAGGACCCTGTAAATACAGACATACTCCCCAGTCCCATGTAAATACTGACACACTCCCCAGGACCCTGTAAACACTGACCCACTCCCCAGGACCCTGTAAACATTGACACACTCCCCAGGACCCAGTAAATACTGACTCACTCCCCAGTCCCATGTAAATATTGACACACACAACAGTGCCCTGTAAACACTGACACACTCCCCAGTCCCCCTTAAATACTGACACACTCCCCAGTCCCATGTAAATACTGACACTCTCCCCAGGTCCCTGTAAATACTGACACACACCCAGTCCCCCTTAAATACTGACACACTCCTCAGACCCCAGTAAACACTGACACACTGCCCAGTCCCATGTAAATACTGACCCACTCCCCAGGACCCTGTAAACATTGACACACTCCGCAGTCCCCCTTAAATACTGACACACTCCCCAGTCCCATGTAAATACTGACAAACACCCCAGTCCACTGTAAACACTGACACACTGCCCAGTCCCATGTAAATACTGACACACTCCCAAGGACCCTGTAAACACTGACCCACTCCCCAGGACCCTGTAAACATTGACACACTCCCCAGGACCCAGTAAATACTGACACACTCCCGAGTCCCATGTAAATATTGACAAACACAACAGTGCCCTGTAAACACTGACACACACCCCAGTCCAGTGTAAACACTGACACACTCCCCAGTCCCCTTAAATACTGACACACTCCCCAGTCCCATGTAAATACTGACACTCTCCCCAGGTCCCTGTAAATACTGACACACTCCCCAGTCCCCTGTAAATACTGACACACTCCTCAGACCCCAGTAAACACTGACACACTGCCCAGTCCCATGTAAACACTGACCCACTCCCCAGGACCCTGTAAACATTGACACACTCCGCAGTCCCCCTTAAATACTGACACACTCCCCAGTCCCATGTAAATACTGACACTCTCCCCAGGTCCCTGTAAATACTGACACACTCCCCAGTCCCCTGTAAACACTGACACACTCAGCAGTCAACAGTCAATACTGACACACTCCTCAGTCCTCTGTAAACACTGACACACTCCCCAGTCCCCTGTAAATATTGACACACTCCCCAGACCCCAGTAAACACTGACACACTGCCCAGTCCCCTGTAAATACAGACACACTCCACAGGAACCTGTAAATACAGACACACTCCCCAGTCCCATGTAAATACTGACACACACCCCAGGAACCTGTAAATACTGACACACACCCCAGGAACCTGTAAATACAGACACACTCCCTAGTCCCCTGTAAATACTGACACACTTCGCAGGACCCTGTAAATTCTGACACCCTCCCTAGTCCCCTTTAAATACTGACACACTCCCCAGACCTCTGTAAATACTGACACACACCCCAGGAACCTGTAAAAACAGACAAACTCCCCAGTCCCCCGTTAATGCTGACACACTCCCCAGTCCCATGTAAATACTGACACACACACCAGGAAACTGTAAATACAGACACACTCCCTAGTCCCCTGTAAATACTGACACACTCCCCAGTCCCATGTAAATAGTGACACAGTCCCCAGTCCCATGTAAATACTGACACTCTCCCCAGTTCCCTGTAAATACTGACAAACTCCCCAGGACCCTGTAAATACTGACACATACCCCAGGAACTTGTAAATACTGACACACTCCCCATTCCTCTGTAAACACTGACACATACCCCAGGAACCTGTAAATACTGACACACTCCCCAGTCCCCTGTAAACTCTGACACACTCCCCAGTCCCCTGTAAACTCTGACACACTCCCCAGTCCCAAGTAAATTCTGACACATTCCCCAGTCCCCTGTAAATACTGACAAACTCCCCAGGACCCTGTAAATACAGACATACTCCCCAGTCCCATGTAAATACTGACACACTCCCCAGGACCCTGTAAACACTGACCCACTCCCCAGGACCCTGTAAACATTGACACACTCCCCAGGACCCAGTAAATACTGACTCACTCCCCAGTCCCATGTAAATATTGACACACACAACAGTGCCCTGTAAACACTGACACACTCCCCAGTCCCCCTTAAATACTGACACCCTCCCCAGTCCCATGTAAATACTGACACTCTCCCCAGGTCCCTGTAAATACTGACACACTCCCCAGTCCCCCTTAAATACTGACACACTCCCCAGTCCCATGTAAATACTGACACTCTCCCCAGTCCCCTGTAAACACTGACACACTCACCAGTCCCCCTTAAATACTGACACACTCCCCAGTCGCATGTAAATACTGACACTCTCCCCAGCCCCTGTAAATAATGACACACTCCCCAGTCCCCCTTAAATACTGAGACACTCCCCAGTCCCACTTAAATACTGACATTCTCCACAGGACCATGTAAATACTGACACACTCCCCAGTCCCTTGTAAACACTGAAACACTCCCCAGTCCCATGTGAATACTGACACTCTCCCCAGGTCCCTGTAAATACTGACACACTCCCCAGTCCCCTGTAAACACTGACACACTCAGCAGTCAACAGTCAATACTGACACACTCCTCAGTCCTCTGTAAACACTGACACACTCCCCAGTCCCCTGTAAATATTGACACACTCCCCAGACCCCAGTAAACACTGACACACTGCCCAGTCCCCTGTAAATACTGACACACACCCCAGGAACCTGTAGATACTGACACACACCCCAGGAACCTGTAAATACAGACACACTCCCTAGTCCCCTGTAAATACTGACACACTTCGCAGGACCCTGTAAATACTGACACCCTCCCTAGTCCCCTTTAAATACTGACACACTCCCCAGACCTGTGTAAATACTGACACACACCCCAGGAACCTGTAAAAACAGACAAACTCCCCAGTCCCCCGTAAATGCTGACACACTCCCCAGTCCGATGTAAATACTGACACACACACCAGGAAACTGTAAATACAGACACACTCCCTAGTCCCCTGTAAATACTGACACACTCCCGAGTCCCCTGTAAATACTGACACACTCCCCAGTCCCATGTAAATAGTGACACAGTCCCCAGTCCCATGTAAATACTGACACTCTCCCCAGTTCCCTGTAAATACTGACAAACTCCCCAGGACCCTGTAAATACTGACACATACCCCAGGAACTTGTAAATACTGACA
This sequence comes from Hypanus sabinus, assembly GCF_030144855.1. Classification (NCBI taxonomy): domain Eukaryota; kingdom Metazoa; phylum Chordata; class Chondrichthyes; order Myliobatiformes; family Dasyatidae; genus Hypanus; species Hypanus sabinus. Next base: position 2,459,917 of record NC_082731.1, on the reverse strand, counting down.
CACTCCGCATTTCTCTGTAAACACTGACACATACCCGAGGAACCTGTAAATACTGACACACTCCCCAGTCCCCTGTAAACTCTGACACACTCCCCAGTCCCCTGTAAACTCTGACACACTCCCCAGTCCCAAGTAAATTCTGACACATTCCCCAATCCCCTGTAAATACTGACAAACTCCACAGGACCCTGTAAATACAGACATACTCCCCAGTCCCATGTAAATACTGACACACTCCCCAGGACCCTGTAAACACTGACCCACTCCCCAGTACCCTGTAAACATTGACACACTCCCCAGGACCCAGTAAATACTGACTCACTCCCCAGTCCCATGTAAATATTGACACACACAACAGTGCCCTGTAAACACTGACACACTCCCCAGTCCCCCTTAAATACTGACACACTCCCCAGTCCCATGTAAATACTGACACTCTCCCCAGGTCCCTGTAAATATTGACACACTCCCCAGTCCCCCTTAAATACTGACACACTCCCCAGTCCCATGTAAATACTGACACTCTCCCCAGTCCCCTGTAAACACTGACACACTCACCAGTCCCCCTTAAATACTGACACATTCCCCAGTCACATGTAAATACTGACACTCTCCCCAGCCCCTGTAAATAATGACACACTCCCCAGTCCCCCTTTAGTACTGAGACACTCCCCAGTCCCACTTAAATACTGACATTCTCCACAGGACCATGTAAATACTGACACACTCCCCAGTCCCTTGTAAACACTGAAACACTCCCCAGTCCCATGTGAATACTGACACTCTCCCCAGGACCCTGTAAACACTGACACACACCTCAGTCCCCCGTAAATACTGACACACTCCCCAGTCCCCAGTTAATACTGACACACTCCACTGTCCTATGTAAATACTGACACAGTCCCCAAGACCCTGTAAATACTGACACACTTCCCAGTCCCCTGTAAATACTGACCCACACCCCAGGACCCTGTAAACATTGACACACTCCACTGTCCTATGTAAATACTGACACAGTCCCCAAGACCCTGTAAATACTGACACACTTCCCAGTCCCCTGTAAATACTGACCCACACCCCAGGACCCTGTAAACATTGACACACTCCACAGTCCCCTGTAAATACTGACACTCTCCCTAGGACCCTGTAAATACTGACACACTCCCCAGTCCACTGTAAACACTGACACACTCCCCAGGACCCTGTAAACACTGAGACACTCCCCAGTCCCCCTTAAATACTGACACACTCCCCAGTCCCCTGTAAATACTGACACACTCCCCAGACCCCAGTTAACACTGACACACTGCCCAGTCCCATGTAAATACTGACACACTCCCCAGGACCCTGTAAATACTGACCCAGTCCCCAGTCCCCCTTAAATACTGACACACTCCCCAGTCCCCTGTAAATACTGACACACTCCACAGGACCCTGTAAACACTGACACACTCCACAGTCCCCTGTAAATACTGACACCCTCCCCTGGGACCCTGTAAACATTGACACACTCCGCAGTCCCCCTTAAATACTGACACACTCCCCAGTCCCATGTAAATACTGACAAGCTCCCCAGTCCCATGTAAATACTGACACACTCCACAGTCCCAAGTAAATACTGACACACACCACAGGCCCCTGTAAACACTGACACACTCCCCAGTCCGATATAAATACTGACACACTCCCCAGTCCACTGTAACCCCTGACACACTCCCCAGTCCCCTGAAAATACTGACACCCTCCCCAGTCCCCTGTAAATACTGAGAAACACCCCAGTCCCCTGTAAACACTGACACACTCCCCAGTCCCATGTAAATACTGACACACTCCTCAGGACCCTGTAAACATTGACCCACTCCCCAGGACCCTGTAAACATTGACACACTCCCCAGGACCCAGTAAATACTGACACACTCCCCAGTCTCATGTAAATATTGACACACACAACAGTGCCCTGTAAACACTGACACACACCCCAGTCCAGTGTAAACACTGACATACTCCCCAGTCCCCTGTAAACACTGACACACTCCCCAGTCCCATGTACATACTGACACACTCCCCAGCCCCTGTAAATAATGACACACTCCCAAGTCCCCCTTAAATACTGAGACACTCCCCAGTCCCATTTAAATACTGACATTCTCCACAGGTCCATGTAAATACTGACACACTCCCCAGGACCCTTGTAAACACTGATACACACCCCAGTCCCATGTAAATACTGACACACTCCCCAGTCCCTTGTAAACATTGACACACACCCCAGTGCCATGTGAATACTGACACACTCCTCAGTCCCCTGTAAACACTGACACACACACCAGTCCAATGTAAATACTGACACACTCCCCAGTCCCTTGTGAACACTGACACACACCCCAGTCCCATGTGAATACTGACACACTCCTCAGTCCCTTGTAAACACTGACACACACCCCAGTCCCATGTGAATACTGACACACTCCTCAGTCCCCTGTAAACACTGACACACTCCCCAGTCCCATGTAAATAATGACACACTCCCCAGGACCCTGTAAACACTGACACCCACCTCAGTCCCCTGTAAACACTGACACACTCCCCAGTCCATGTAAATACTGACACACTCCCCAGGACCCTGTAAACACTGACACCCACCTCAGTCCCCTGTAAATTCTGACAAACTCCCCAGTCCCCTGTAAACATTGACACACTCCCCAGTTCCATGTAAATACTGACACACTCCCCAGGACCTTGTAAACACTGACACACTCCACAGTCCCCTGTAAATACTGACCCACTCCCCAGACCCTGTAAACATTGACACACTCCACAGTCCCCTGTAAATACTGACACTCTCCCTAGGACCCTGTAAATACTGACACAGTCCCCAGTCCCATGTAAATATTGACACACACCACAGTGCCCTGTAAACACTGTTACACTCCCCAGTACGATGTAAATACTGACACACTCCCCAGTCCCCTGTAAATACTGACACACTCCCCAGACCCCAGTAAACACTGACACACTGCCCAGTCCCCTGTAAATACTGACACCCTCCCCAGTCCCCTGTAAATACTGACCCAATCCCCAGGACCCTGTAAACATTGACACACTCCACAGTCCCCTGTAAATACTGACACTCTCCCTAGGACCCTGTAAATACTGACACACTCCCCAGTCCCATGTAAATATTGACACACACCACAGTGCCCTGTAAACACTGACACACTCCCCAGTACGATGTAAATACTGACACACTCCCCAGTCCACTGTAAACACTGACACACTCCCCAGGACCCTGTAAACACTGACACACTCCCCAGTCCCCCTTAAATAACTGACGCACTCCCCAGTCCCCTGTAAATACTGACACACTCCCCAGGACCCTGTAAACACTGACACACTCCACAGTCCCCTGTAAATACTGACACCCTCCCCTGGGACCCTGTAAACATTGACACACTCCGCAGTCCCCCTTAAATACTGACACACTCCCCAGTCCCATGTAAATACTGACAAGCTCCCCAGTCCCATGTAAATACTGACACACTCCACAGTCCCATGTAAATACTGACACACACCACAGGCCCCTGTAAACACTGACACACTCCCCAGTCCGATATAAATACTGACACACTCCCCAGTCCACTGTAACCCCTGACACACTCCCCAGTCCCCTGAAAATACTGACACCCTCCCCAGTCCCCTGTAAATACTGACAAACACCCCAGTCCCCTGTAAACACTGACACAATCCCCAGTCCCATGTAAATACTGACACACTCCCCAGGACCCTGTAAACACTGACACACTCCCCAGTCCCCCTTAAATACTGACACACTCCCCAGTCCCCTGTAAATACTGACACACTCCCCAGGACCCTGTAAACACTGACACACTCCACAGTCCCCTGTAAATACTGACACCCTCCCCTGGGACCCTGTAAACATTGACACACTCCGCAGTCCCCCTTAAATACTGACACACTCCCCAGTCCCATGTAAATATTGACAAGCTCCCCAGTCCCATGTAAATACTGACACACTCCACAGTCCCATGTAAATACTGACACACACCACAGGCCCCTGTAAACACTGACACACTCCCCAGTCCGATATAAATACTGACACACTCCCCAGTCCACTGTAACCCCTGACACACTCCCCAGTCCCCTGAAAATACTGACACCCTCCCCAGTCCCCTGTAAATACTGACAAACACCCCAGTCCCCTGTAAACACTGACACACTCCCCAGTCCCATGTAAATACTGACACACTCCTCAGGACCCTGTAAACATTGACCCACTCCCCAGGACCCTGTAAACATTGACACACTCAACAGGACCCTGTAAACACTGACACACTCCCCAGTACGATGTAAATACTGACACACTCCCCACTTGCAAGTAAATATTGACACACACAACAGTGCGCTGTAAACACTGACACACTCCCCAGTCCCCCTTAAATACTGACACACTCCCCAGTCCCATGTAAATACTGACACTCTCCCCAGGTCCCTGTAAATATTGACACACTCCCCAGTCCCCCTTAAATACTGACACACTCCCCAGTCCCATGTAAATACTGACAACTCTCCCCAGTCCCCTGTAAACACTGACACACTCACCAGTCCCCCTTAAATACTGACACTTTCCCCAGTCCCCCTTTAGTACTGAGACACTCCCCAGTCCCACTTAAATACTGACATTCTCCACAGGACCATGTAAATACTGACACACTCCCCAGTCCCTTGTAAACACTGACACACTTCCCAGTCCCCTGTAAATACTGACCCACACCCCAGGACCCTGTAAACATTGACACACTCCACAGTCCCCTGTAAATACTGACACTCTCCCTAGGACCCTGTAAATACTGACACACTCCCCAGTCCACTGTAAACACTGACACACTCCCCAGGACCCTGTAAACACTGACACACTCCCCAGTCCCCCTTAAATACTGACACACTCCCCAGTCCCCTGTAAATACTGACACACTCCCCAGACCCCAGTTAACACTGACACACTGCCCAGTCCCATGTAAATACTGACACACTCCCCAGGACCCTGTAAATACTGACCCAGTCCCCAGTCCCCCTTAAATACTGACACACTCCCCAGTCCCCTGTAAATACTGACACACTCCACAGACCCCAGTAAACACTGATACACTGCCCAGTCCCATGTAAATACTGACACACTCCCCAGTCCAGTGTAAACACTGACACACTCCCCAATCCCCCTTAAATACTGACACACTGCCCAGTCCCATGTAAATACTGACACTCTCCCCAGGTCCCTGTAAATGCTGACACACTCCCCAGTCCCAAGTAAATAGTGACACACTCCCCAGTCCCATGTAAATACTGACACACTCAACAGGACCCTGTAAATACTGACACACTCCCCAGTCCCCAGTCAATACTGACAAACTCCACAGTCCTATGTAAATACTGACACAGTCCCCAAGACCCTTTAAATACTGACACATTTCCCAGGTCCCTGTAAATAATGCCGCTCTCCCCAGCCCCTGTAAATAATGACACACTCCCCAGTCCCCCTTAAATACTGAGACACTCCCCAGTCTCATTTAAATACTGACATTCTCCACAGGACCATGTAAATACTGACACACTCCCCAGTCCCTTGTAAACACTGACACACTCCCCAGTCCCATGTGAATACTGACACACTCCCCAGGACACTGTAAACACTGACACACACCTCAGTCCCCCGTAAATACTGACACACTCCCCAGTCCCCAGTCAATACTGACACACTCCACTGTCCTATGTAAATACTGACACAGTCCCCAAGACCCTGTAAATACTGACACATTTCCCAGGTCCCTGTAAATAATGCCGCTCTCCCCAGCCCCTGTATATAATGACACACTCCCAAGTCCCCCTTAAATACTGAGACACTCCCCAGTCCCATTTAAATACTGACATTCTCCACAGGACCATGTAATACTGACGCTCTCCCCAGGTCCCTATAAATAGTGACGCTCTCCCCAGTCCCTGTAAACACTGACACACTCCCCAGGGCCCTGTAAATACTGCCACTCTCCCCACTTCCATGTAAATACTGACACACTCCCCAGTCCCCTGTAAACACTGACACACTCCCCAGGACCCTGTAAATACTGCCACTCTCCCCACTTCCATGTAAATACTGACACACTCCCCAGTCCCCTGTAAACACTGACACACTCCCCAGGGCCCTGTAAATACTGACATACTCCACAGTCCCATGTAAATACTGAAAGACTCCCCGATCTACTGTATACACGGACACACTCCCCAGTCCCATGTAAATACTGACACACTCCCCAGTCTCATGTAAAAAGTGACACACTCGCCAGTCCCCTGTACACACTGACATACTCCCCAGTCCCCTGTAAGCCCTGACACACACCCCAGGGCCCTGTCAATACTGACACACTCCCCAGTCCCCTGCAAACACTGACACACTCCCCCGTCCCATGAAAACGCTGACACACTCCCCAGTCCCATGTAAATACGTACACACTCCCCAAGACCATGTAAATACTGACATACTCCCCGGGACTCTGTAAACACTGACATACTCCCTGGGTCCCTGTAAACACTGACACACTCCCCAGTCCCCTGTAAATACTGACACACTCCCCAGTCCCATGTAAATACTGACACTCTCCCCAGTCCGCTGTAAACACTGACACACTCCCCAGGTCCGTGTAAATACTGACGCTCTCCCCAGGACCCTGTAAATACTGACACACTCCCCAGTACCATACTGACACTCTCCCCAGGTCCCTATAAATACTGACGCTCTCCCCAGTCCCTGTAAACACTGACACACTCCCCAGTCCCCAGTAAATACTGACATACTCACCAGACCCTCTGTCAACAGTGACACACTCCCCAGTAACCTGTAAATACTGCACACACTCCCCAGTCCCATGTTATTACTGACACACTCCCCAGTCCCCTGTAAATACTGGCACACACCCTAGGAACTTGTAAATACTGAAACACTCCCCTGTCCCCTGCAAACACTGAGACTCTCCTCAGTCACTTGTAAACACTGACACACTCCCCAGGCCCCTGTAAACACTGACACACTCCATAGGACCCTATAAATACTGACACACTCCCCAGTCCCCTGTAAATAATGACACACTCCCAAGTCCCCCTTAAATACTGAGACACTCCCCAGTCCCATTTAAATACTGACATTCTCCACAGGTCCATGTAAATACTGACACACTCCCCAGTCCCTTGTAAACACTGACACACTCCCCAGCCCATGTAAATACTGACACACTCCCCAGGACCCTGTAAACACTGACACAATCCACAGTCCCCTGTAAATACTGACCCACTCCCCAGGACCCTGTAAACATTGACACACTCCACAGTCCCCTGTAAATACTGACACACTCCCCAGTCCCCCTTAAATACTGACAACTCCCCAGTCCCCTGTAAATACTGACACACTGCCCAGTCCCTTGTAAACACTGACACACTCCCCAGTCCCATGTAAATACTGACACTCTCCACAGGTCCCTGTAAATACTGACACACTCCCCAGTCCCCCTTAAATACTGACACACTCCCCAGTCCCATGTAAATACTGACACTCTCCCCAGCCCCTGTAAATAATGACACACTCCCCAGTCCCCCTTTAGTACTGAGACACTCCCCAGTCCCACTTAAATACTGACATTCTCCACAGGACCATGTAAATACTGACACACTCCCCAGTCCCTTGTAAACACTGAAACACTCCCCAGTCCCATGTGAATACTGACACTCTCCCCAGGACCCTGTAAACACTGACACACACCTCAGTCCCCCGTAAATACTGACACACTCCCCAGTCCCCAGTCAATACTGACACACTCCACTGTCCTATGTAAATACTGACACAGTCCCCAAGACCCTGTAAATACTGACACACTTCCCAGTCCCCTGTAAATACTGACCCACACCCCAGGACCCTGTAAACATTGACACACTCCACGGTCCTATGTAAATACTGACACAGTCCCCAAGACCCTGTAAATACTGACACACTTCCCAGTCCCCTGTAAATACTGACCCACACCCCAGGACCCTGTAAACATTGACACACTCCACAGTCCCCTGTAAATACTGACACTCTCCCTAGGACCCTGTAAATACTGACACACTCCCCAGTCCACTGTAAACACTGACACACTCCCCAGGACCCTGTAAACACTGACACACTCCCCAGTCCCCCTTAAATACTGACACACTCCCCAGTCCCCTGTAAATACTGACACACTCCCCAGACCCCAGTTAACACTGACACACTGCTCAGTCCCATGTAAATACTGACACACTCCCCAGGACCCTGTAAATACTGACCCAGTCCCCAGTCCCCCTTAAATACTGACACACTCCCCAGTCCCCTGTAAATACTGACACACTCCACAGACCCCAGTAAACACTGATACACTGCCCAGTCCCATGTAAATACTGACACACTCCCCAGTCCAGTGTAAACACTGACACACTCCCCAATCCCCCTTAAATACTGACACACTCCCCAGTCCCATGTAAATACTGACACTCTCCCCAGGTCCCTGTAAATGCTGACACACTCCCCAGTCCCAAGTAAATAGTGACACACTCCCCAGTCCCATGTAAATACTGACACACTCAACAGGACCCTGTAAATACTAACACACTCCCCAGTCCCCAGTCAATACTGACAAACTCCACAGTCCTATGTAAATACTGACACAGTCCCCAAGACCCTTTAAATACTGACACATTTCCCAGGTCCCTGTAAATAATGCCGCTCTCCCCAGCCCCTGTAAATAATGACACACTCCCCAGTCCCCCTTAAATACTGAGACACTCCCCAGTCTCATTTAAATACTGACATTCTCCACAGGACCATGTAAATACTGACACACTCCCCAGTCCCTTGTAAACACTGACACACTCCCCAGTCCCATGTGAATACACTCCCCAGGACACTGTAAACACTGACACACACCTCAGTCCCCCGTAAATACTGACACACTCCCCAGTCCCCAGTCAATACTGACACACTCCACTGTCCTATGTAAATACTGACACAGTCCCCAAGACCCTGTAAATACTGACACATTTCCCAGGTCCCTGTAAATAATGCCGCTCTCCCCAGCCCCTGTATATAATGACACACTCCCAAGTCCCCCTTAAATACTGAGACACTCCCCAGTCCCATTTAAATACTGACATTCTCCACAGGACCATGTAATACTGACGCTCTCCCCAGGTCCCTATAAATAGTGACGCTCTCCCCAGTCCCTGTAAACACTGACACACTCCCCAGGGCCCTGTAAATACTGCCACTCTCCCCACTTCCATGTAAATACTGACACACTCCCCAGTCCCCTGTAAACACTGACACACTCCCCAGGACCCTGTAAATACTGCCACTCTCCCCACTTCCATGTAAATACTGACACACTCCCCAGTCCCCTGTAAACACTGACACACTCCCCAGGGCCCTGTAAATACTGACATACTCCACAGTCCCCTGTAAATACTGAAAGACTCCCCGATCTACTGTATACACGGACACACTCCCCAGTCCCATGTAAATACTGACACACTCCCCAGTCTCATGTAAAAAGTGACACACTCGCCAGTCCCCTGTACACACTGACATACTCCCCAGTCCCCTGTAAGCCCTGACACACACCCCAGGGCCCTGCAAACACTGACACACTCCCCCGTCCCATGAAAACGCTGACACACTCCCCAGTCCCATGTAAACACTGACACACTCCCCAGGACCCTGTAAATACTGCCACTCTCCCCACTTCCATGTAAATACTGACACACTCCCCAGTCCCCTGTAAACACTGACACACTCCCCAGGGCCCTGTAAATACTGACATACTCCACAGTCCCATGTAAATACTGAAAGACTCCCCGATCTACTGTATACACGGACACACTCCCCAGTCCCATGTAAATACTGACACACTCCCCAGTCTCATGTAAAAAGTGACACACTCGCCAGTCCCCTGTACACACTGACATACTCCCCAGTCCCCTGTAAGCCCTGACACACACCCCAGGGCCCTGCAAACACTGACACACTCCCCCGTCCCATGAAAACGCTGACACACTCCCCAGTCCCCTGCAAACACTGACACACTCCCCCGTCCCATGAAAACGCTGACACACTCCCCAGTCCCCTGCAAACACTGACACACTCCCCCGTCCCATGAAAACGCTGACACACTCCCCAGTCCCATGTAAATACGTACACACTCCCCAAGACCATGTAAATACTGACATACTCCCCGGGACTCTGTAAACACTGACATACTCCCTGGGTCCCTGTAAACACTGACACACTCCCCAGTCCCCTGTAAATACTGACACACTCCCCAGTCCCATGTAAATACTGACACTCTCCCCAGTCCGCTGTAAACACTGACACACTCCCCAGGTCCGTGTAAATACTGACGCTCTCCCCAGGACCCTGTAAATACTGACACACTCCCCAGTTCCATACTGACACTCTCCCCAGGTCCCTATAAATACTGACGCTCTCCCCAGTCCCTGTAAACACTGACACACTCCCCAGTCCCCAGTAAATACTGACATACTCACCAGACCCTCTGTCAACAGTGACACACTCCCCAGTAACCTGTAAATACTGCACACACTCCCCAGTCCCATGTTATTACTGACACACTCCCCAGTCCCCTGTAAATACTGGCACACACCCTAGGAACTTGTAAATACTGAAACACTCCCCTGTCCCCTGCAAACACTGAGACTCTCCTCAGTCACTTGTAAACACTGACACACTCCCCAGGCCCCTGTAAACACTGACACACTCCATAGGACCCTATAAATACTGACACACTCCCCAGTCCCCTGTAAATAATGACACACTCCCAAGTCCCCCTTAAATACTGAGACACTCCCCAGTCCCATTTAAATACTGACATTCTCCACAGGTCCATGTAAATACTGACACACTCCCCAGTCCCTTGTAAACACTGACACACTCCCCAGCCCATGTAAATACTGACACACTCCCCAGGACCCTGTAAACACTGACACACTCCACAGTCCCCTGTAAATACTGACCCACTCCCCAGGACCCTGTAAATACTGACACACTCCCCAGTCCCCCTTAAATACTGACACACTCCCCAGTCCCCTGTAAATACTGACACACTCCCCAGACCCCAGTTAACACTGACACACTGCCCAGTCCCATGTAAATACTGACACACTCCCCAGGACCCTGTAAATACTGACCCAGTCCCCAGTCCCCCTTAAATACTGACACACTCCCCAGTCCCCTGTAAATACTGACACACTCCACAGACCCCAGTAAACACTGATACACTGCCCAGTCCCATGTAAATACTGACACACTCCCCAGTCCAGTGTAAACACTGACACACTCCCCAATCCCCCTTAAATACTGACACACTCCCCAGTCCCATGTAAATACTGACACTCTCCCCAGGTCCCTGTAAATGCTGACACACTCCCCAGTCCCAAGTAAATAGTGACACACTCCCCAGTCCCATGTAAATACTGACACACTCAACAGGACCCTGTAAATACTGACACACTCCCCAGTCCCCAGTCAATACTGACAAACTCCACAGTCCTATGTAAATACTGACACAGTCCCCAAGACCCTTTAAATACTGACACATTTCCCAGGTCCCTGTAAATAATGCCGCTCTCCCCAGCCCCTGTAAATAATGACACACTCCCCAGTCCCCCTTAAATACTGAGACACTCCCCAGTCTCATTTAAATACTGACATTCTCCACAGGACCATGTAAATACTGACACACTCCCCAGTCCCTTGTAAACACTGACACACTCCCCAGTCCCATGTGAATACTGACACACTCCCCAGTCCCATTTAAATACTGACATTCTCCACAGGACCATGTAATACTGACGCTCTCCCCAGGTCCCTATAAATAGTGACGCTCTCCCCAGTCCCTGTAAACACTGACACACTCCCCAGGGCCCTGTAAATACTGCCACTCTCCCCACTTCCATGTAAATACTGACACACTCCCCAGTCCCCTGTAAACACTGACACACTCCCCAGGACCCTGTAAATACTGCCACTCTCCCCACTTCCATGTAAATACTGACACACTCCCCAGTCCCCTGTAAACACTGACACACTCCCCAGGGCCCTGTAAATACTGACATACTCCACAGTCCCCTGTAAATACTGAAAGACTCCCCGATCTACTGTATACACGGACACACTCCCCAGTCCCATGTAAATACTGACACACTCCCCAGTCTCATGTAAAAAGTGACACACTCGCCAGTCCCCTGTACACACTGACATACTCCCCAGTCCCCTGTAAGCCCTGACACACACCCCAGGGCCCTGCAAACACTGACACACTCCCCCGTCCCATGAAAACGCTGACACACTCCCCAGTCCCATGTAAACACTGACACACTCCCCAGGACCCTGTAAATACTGCCACTCTCCCCACTTCCATGTAAATACTGACACACTCCCCAGTCCCCTGTAAACACTGACACACTCCCCAGGGCCCTGTAAATACTGACATACTCCACAGTCCCATGTAAATACTGAAAGACTCCCCGATCTACTGTATACACGGACACACTCCCCAGTCCCATGTAAATACTGACACACTCCCCAGTCTCATGTAAAAAGTGACACACTCGCCAGTCCCCTGTACACACTGACATACTCCCCAGTCCCCTGTAAGCCCTGACACACACCCCAGGGCCCTGCAAACACTGACACACTCCCCCGTCCCATGAAAACGCTGACACACTCCCCAGTCCCCTGCAAACACTGACACACTCCCCCGTCCCATGAAAACGCTGACACACTCCCCAGTCCCATGTAAATACGTACACACTCCCCAAGACCATGTAAATACTGACATACTCCCCGGGACTCTGTAAACACTGACATACTCCCTGGGTCCCTGTAAACACTGACACACTCCCCAGTCCCCTGTAAATACTGACACACTCCCCAGTCCCATGTAAATACTGACACTCTCCCCAGTCCGCTGTAAACACTGACACACTCCCCAGGTCCGTGTAAATACTGACGCTCTCCCCAGGACCCTGTAAATACTGACACACTCCCCAGTTCCATACTGACACTCTCCCCAGGTCCCTATAAATACTGACGCTCTCCCCAGTCCCTGTAAACACTGACACACTCCCCAGTCCCCAGTAAATACTGACATACTCACCAGACCCTCTGTCAACAGTGACACACTCCCCAGTAACCTGTAAATACTGCACACACTCCCCAGTCCCATGTTATTACTGACACACTCCCCAGTCCCCTGTAAATACTGGCACACACCCTAGGAACTTGTAAATACTGAAACACTCCCCTGTCCCCTGCAAACACTGAGACTCTCCTCAGTCACTTGTAAACACTGACACACTCCCCAGGCCCCTGTAAACACTGACACACTCCATAGGACCCTATAAATACTGACACACTCCCCAGTCCCCTGTAAATAATGACACACTCCCAAGTCCCCCTTAAATACTGAGACACTCCCCAGTCCCATTTAAATACTGACATTCTCCACAGGTCCATGTAAATACTGACACACTCCCCAGTCCCTTGTAAACACTGACACACTCCCCAGCCCATGTAAATACTGACACACTCCCCAGGACCCTGTAAACACTGACACACTCCACAGTCCCCTGTAAATACTGACCCACTCCCCAGGACCCTGTAAATACTGACACACTCCCCAGTCCCCCTTAAATACTGACACACTCCCCAGTCCCCTGTAAATACTGACACACTCCCCAGACCCCAGTTAACACTGACACACTGCCCAGTCCCATGTAAATACTGACACACTCCCCAGGACCCTGTAAATACTGACCCAGTCCCCAGTCCCCCTTAAATACTGACACACTCCCCAGTCCCCTGTAAATACTGACACACTCCACAGACCCCAGTAAACACTGATACACTGCCCAGTCCCATGTAAATACTGACACACTCCCCAGTCCAGTGTAAACACTGACACACTCCCCAATCCCCCTTAAATACTGACACACTCCCCAGTCCCATGTAAATACTGACACTCTCCCCAGGTCCCTGTAAATGCTGACACACTCCCCAGTCCCAAGTAAATAGTGACACACTCCCCAGTCCCATGTAAATACTGACACACTCAACAGGACCCTGTAAATACTGACACACTCCCCAGTCCCCAGTCAATACTGACAAACTCCACAGTCCTATGTAAATACTGACACAGTCCCCAAGACCCTTTAAATACTGACACATTTCCCAGGTCCCTGTAAATAATGCCGCTCTCCCCAGCCCCTGTAAATAATGACACACTCCCCAGTCCCCCTTAAATACTGAGACACTCCCCAGTCTCATTTAAATACTGACATTCTCCACAGGACCATGTAAATACTGACACACTCCCCAGTCCCTTGTAAACACTGACACACTCCCCAGTCCCATGTGAATACTGACACACTCCCCAGGACACTGTAAACACTGACACACACCTCAGTCCCCCGTAAATACTGACACACTCCCCAGTCCCCAGTCAATACTGACACACTCCACTGTCCTATGTAAATACTGACACAGTCCCCAAGACCCTGTAAATACTGACACATTTCCCAGGTCCCTGTAAATAATGCCGCTCTCCCCAGCCCCTGTATATAATGACACACTCCCAAGTCCCCCTTAAATACTGAGACACTCCCCAGTCCCATTTAAATACTGACATTCTCCACAGGACCATGTAATACTGACGCTCTCCCCAGGTCCCTGTAAATACTGACACACTCCACAGACCCCAGTAAACACTGATACACTGCCCAGTCCCATGTAAATACTGACACACTCCCCAGTCCAGTGTAAACACTGACACACTCCCCAATCCCCCTTAAATACTGACACACTCCCCAGTCCCATGTAAATACTGACACTCTCCCCAGGTCCCTGTAAATGCTGACACACTCCCCAGTCCCAAGTAAATAGTGACACACTCCCCAGTCCCATGTAAATACTGACACACTCAACAGGACCCTGTAAATACTGACACACTCCCCAGTCCCCAGTCAATACTGACAAACTCCACAGTCCTATGTAAATACTGACACAGTCCCCAAGACCCTTTAAATACTGACACATTTCCCAGGTCCCTGTAAATAATGCCGCTCTCCCCAGCCCCTGTAAATAATGACACACTCCCCAGTCCCCCTTAAATACTGAGACACTCCCCAGTCTCATTTAAATACTGACATTCTCCACAGGACCATGTAAATACTGACACACTCCCCAGTCCCTTGTAAACACTGACACACTCCCCAGTCCCCCTTAAATACTGACACTCTCCCCAGGTCCCTGTAAATACTGACACACTCCCCAGTCCCCCTTAAATACTGACACACTCCCCAGTCCCATGTAAATACTGACACTCTCCCCAGTCCCCTGTAAACACTGACACACTCACCAGTCCCCCTTAAATACTGACACACTCCCCAGTCGCATGTAAATACTGACACTCTCCCCAGCCCCTGTAAATAATGACACACTCCCCAGTCCCCCTTAAATACTGAGACACTCCCCAGTCCCACTTAAATACTGACATTCTCCACAGGACCATGTAAATACTGACACACTCCCCAGTCCCTTGTAAACACTGAAACACACCCCAGTCCCATGTGAATACTGACACACTCCCCAGGACCCTGTAAACACTGACACACACCTCAGTCCCCCGTAAATACTGACACACTACCCAGTCCCCAGTCAATACTGACACACTCCACTGTCCTATATAAATACTGACACAGTCCCCAAGACCCTGTAAATACTGACACACTTCCCAGTCCCCTGTAAATACTGACCCACACCCCAGGACCCTGTAAACATTGATACACTCCACAGTCCCCTGTAAATACTGACACTCTCCCTAGGACCCTGTAAATACTGACACACTCCCCAGTCCACTGTAAACACTGACACACTCCCCAGGACCCTGTAAACACTGACACACACCCCAGTCCCCCTTAAATACTCACACACTCCCCAGTCCCCTGTAAATACTGACACACTCCCCAGACCCCAGTTAACACTGACACACTGCCCAGTCCCATGTAAATACTGACACACTCCCCAGGACCCTGTAAATATTGACCCAGTCCCCAGTCCCCCTTAAATAGTGACACACTCCCCAGTCCCATGTAAATACTGACACTCTCCCCAGGTCCCTGTAAATACTGACACACTCCCCAGTCCCCCTTAAATACTGACACACTCCCCAGTCCCATGTAAATACTGACATTCTCCACAGGTCCCTTGTAAACACTGACACACTCCCCAGCCCATGTAAATAATGACACACTCCCCAGGACCCTGTAAACACTGACACCCACCTCAGTCCCCTGTAAATACTGACAAACTCCCCAGTCCCCTGTAAACACTGACACACTCCCCAGTCCCATGTACATACTGACACACTCCCCAGGACCCTGTAAACACTGACACACTCCACAGTCCCCTGTAAATACTGACCCACTCCCCAGGACCCTCTAAACATTGACACACTCCACAGTCCCCTGTAAATACTGACACACTCCCCAGTCCCCTGTAAATACTGACACACTCCCCAGACCCCAGTAAACACTGACACATTGCCCAGTCCCCAGTAAATACAGACACACTCCCCAGTACCCTGTAAATACTGACACTCTCCCCAGTCCCATGTAAATACTGACACTCTCCCCAGTCCCCTGTAAACTCTGACACACTCCCCAGTCCCATATAAATACTGACACACTCAACAGGACCCTGTAAACACTGACACACTCCCCAGTACGATGTAAATACTGACACACTCCCCAGTCCCCTGAAAATACTGACACCCTCCCCAGTCCCCTGTAAATACTGACAAAAACCCCAGTCCCCTGTAAACACTGACACACTCCCCAGTCCCATGTAAATACTGACACACTCCCCAGGACCCTGTAAACACTGACCCACTCCCCAGTCTCCTATAAACACTGACACACTCCCCAGTCCCCTGTAAATACTGACACACTCCCCAGACCCCAGTAAACACTGACACACTGCCCAGTCCCCTGTAAATACAGACATACTCCCCAGTCCCCTGTAAATACAGACACACTCCCCAGACCCCAGTAAACACTGACACACTCCCCAGTCCCCTGTAAATACTGACACACTCCCCAGACCCCAGTAAACACTGACACACTCCCCAGTCCCCTGTGAATACTGACACACTCCCCAGACCCCAGTAAACACTGACACACTGCCCAGTCCCCTGTAAATACAGACACACTCCACAGGAACCTGTAAATACAGACACACTCCCCAGTCCCATGTAAATACTGACACACTCCCCAGTCCCCTCTAAATACTGACACACACCCCAGGAACCTGTAAATACAGACACACTCCCCAGTCCCCCGTAAATGCTGACACACTCCCCAGTCCCCCGTAAATACTGACACACTCCCCAGACCCCTGTAAATACTGACACACACCCCAGGAACCTGTCAATACTGACACACACCCCAGGAACCTGTAAATACAGACACACTCCCTAGTCCCCTGTAAATACTGACACACTTCGCAGGACCCTGTAAATACTGACACCCTCCCCAGTCCCCTTTAAATACTGACACACTCCCCAGACCCCTGTAAATACTGACACACACCCCAGGAACCTGTAAAAACAGACACACTCCCTAGTCCCCTGTAAATGCTGACAGACACACCCCAGGAACCTGTAAATACTGACACACTCCCCAGTCCCCCGTTAATGCTGACACACTCCCCAGTCCCATGTAAATACTGACACACACACCAGGAAACTGTAAATACAGACACACTCCCTAGTCCCCTGTAAATACTGACACACTCCCGAGTCCCCTGTAAATACTGACACACTCCCCAGTCCCATGTAAATAGTGACACAGTCCCCTGTGCCATGTAAATACTGACACTCTCCCCAGTTCCCTGTAAATACTGACAAACTCCCCTGGACACACAGACTCACACAAACACACACACACACGCACGCATACACACAGACAGAAACACACATACACACAGTCCACTGTAACCCCTGACACACTCCCCAGGAACCTGTAAATACTGACACCCTCCTCAGTCCCCTGTAAACACTGACACACTCCCCAGTCCCATGTAAATACTGACACACTCCCCAGGACCCTGTAAACACTGAGCCACTCCCCAGGACCCTGTAAACATTGACACACTCCCCAGGACCCAGTAAATACTGACTCACTCCCCAGTCCCATGTAAATACTGACACACACAACAGTGCCCTGTAAACACTGACACACTCCCCAGTCCCCCTTAAATACTGACACTCTCCCCAGGTCCCTGTAAATACTGACACACTCCCCAGTCCCCCTTAAATACTGACACACTCCCCAGTCCCATGTAAATACTGACACTCTCCCCAGTCCCCTGTAAACACTGACACACTCACCAGTCCCCCTTAAATACTGACACACTCCCCAGTCGCATGTAAATACTGACACTCTCCCCAGCCCCTGTAAATAATGACACACTCCCCAGTCCCCCTTAAATACTGAGACACTCCCCAGTCCCACTTAAATACTGACATTCTCCACAGGACCATGTAAATACTGACACACTCCCCAGTCCCTTGTAAACACTGAAACACACCCCAGTCCCATGTGAATACTGACACACTCCCCAGGACCCTGTAAACACTGACACACACACCTCAGTCCCCCGTAAATACTGACACACTACCCAGTCCCCAGTCAATACTGACACACTCCACTGTCCTATGTAAATACTGACACAGTCCCCAAGACCCTGTAAATACTGACACACTTCCCAGTCCCCTGTAAATACTGACCCACACCCCAGGACCCTGTAAACATTGATACACTCCACAGTCCCCTGTAAATACTGACACTCTCCCTAGGACCCTGTAAATACTGACACACTCCCCAGTCCACTGTAAACACTGACACACTCCCCAGGACCCTGTAAACACTGACACACACCCCAGTCCCCCTTAAATACTCACACACTCCCCAGTCCCCTGTAAATACTGACACACTCCCCAGACCCCAGTTAACACTGACACACTCCCGAGTCCCCTGTAAATACTGACACACTCCCCAGTCCCATGTAAATAGTGACACAGTCCCCTGTCCCATGTAAATACTGACACTCTCCCCAGTTCCCTGTAAATACTGACAAACTCCCCTGGACACACAGACTCACACAAACACACACACACACACACACGCATACACACAGACAGAAACACACATACACACAGTCCACTGTAACCCCTGACACACTCCCCAGGAACCTGTAAATACTGACACCCTCCTCAGTCCCCTGTAAACACTGACACACTCCCCAGTCCCATGTAAATACTGACACACTCCCCAGGACCCTGTAAACACTGAGCCACTCCCCAGGACCCTGTAAACATTGACACACTCCCCAGGACCCAGTAAATACTGACTCACTCCCCAGTCCCATGTAAATACTGACACACACAACAGTGCCCTGTAAACACTGACACACTCCCCAGTCCCCCTTAAATACTGACACACTCCCCAGTCCCATGTAAATACTGACACTCTCCCCAGGTCCCTGTAAATACTGACACACTCCCCAGTCCCCCTTAAATACTGACACACTCCCCAGTCCCATGTAAATACTGACACTCTCCCCAGTCCCCTGTAAACACTGACACACTCACCAGTCCCCCTTAAATACTGACACACTCCCCAGTCGCATGTAAATACTGACACTCTCCCCAGCCCCTGTAAATAATGACACACTCCCCAGTCCCCCTTAAATACTGAGACACTCCCCAGTCCCACTTAAATACTGACATTCTCCACAGGACCATGTAAACACTGACACACTACCCAGTCCCCAGTCAATACTGACACACTCCACTGTCCTATGTAAATACTGACACAGTCCCCAAGACCCTGTAAATACTGACACACTTCCCAGTCCCCTGTAAATACTGACCCACACCCCAGGACCCTGTAAACATTGATACACTCCACAGTCCCCTGTAAATACTGACACTCTCCCTAGGACCCTGTAAATACTGACACACACCCCAGTCCCCCTTAAATACTCACACACTCCCCAGTCCCCTGTAAATACTGACACACTCCCCAGACCCCAGTTAACACTGACACACTGCCCAGTCCCATGTAAATACTGACACACTCCCCAGGACCCTGTAAATATTGACCCAGTCCCCAGTCCCCCTTAAATAGTGACACACTCCCCAGTCCCCTGTAAATACTGACACACTCCACAGACCCCAGTAAACACTGATACACTGCCCAGTCCCATGTAAATACTGACACACTCCCCAGTCCAGTGTAAACACTGACACACTCCCCAATCCCCCTTAAATACTGACACACTCCCCAGTCCCATGTAAATACTGACACTCTCCCCAGGTCCCTGTAAATGCTGACACACTCCCCAGTCCCAAGTAAATAGTGACACACTCCCCAGTCCCATGTAAATGCTGACACACTCCCCAGTCCCATGTAAATACTGACACACTCAACAGGACCCTGTAAATACTGACACACTCCCCAATCCCCAGTCAATACTGACAAACTCCACAGTCCTATGTAAATACTGACACAGTCCCCAAGACCCTTTAAATACTGACACATTTCCCAGGTCCCTGTAAATAATGCCGCTCTCCCCAGCCCCTGTAAATAATGACACACTCCCCAGTCCCCCTTAAATACTGAGACACTCCCCAGTCGCATTTAAATACTGACATTCTCCACAGGACCATGTAAATACTGACACACTCCCCAGTCCCTTGTAAACACTGACACACTCCCCAGTCCCATGTGAATACTGACACACTCCCCAGGACACTGTAAACACTGACACACACCTCAGTCCCCCGTAAATACTGACACACTCCCCAGTCCCCAGTCAATACTGACACACTCCACTGTCCTATGTAAATACTGACACAGTCCCCAAGACCCTGTAAATACTGACACATTTCCCAGGTCCCTGTAAATAATGCCGCTCTCCCCAGCCCCTGTATATAATGACACACTCCCAAGTCCCCCTTAAATACTGAGACACTCCCCAGTCCCATTTAAATACTGACATTCTCCACAGGTCCCTTGTAAACACTGACACACTCCCCAGCCCATGTAAATAATGACACACTCCCCAGGACCCTGTAAACACTGACACCCACCTCAGTCCCCTGTAAATACTGACAAACTCCCCAGTCCCCTGTAAACACTGACACACTCCCCAGTCCCATGTACATACTGACACACTCCCCAGGACCCTGTAAACACTGACACACTCCACAGTCCCCTGTAAATACTGACCCACTCCCCAGGACCCTGTAAACATTGACACACTCCACAGTCCCCTGTAAATACTGACACACTCCCCAGTCCCCTGTAAATACTGACACACTCCCCAGACCCCAGTAAACACTGACACATTGCCCAGTCCCCTGTAAATACAGACACACTCCTCAGTACCCTGTAAATACTGACACTCTCCCCAGTCCCATGTAAATACTGACACTCTCCCCAGTCCCCTGTAAACTCTGACACACTCCCCAGTCCCATATAAATACTGACACACTCAACAGGACCCTGTAAACACTGACACACTCCCCAGTACGATGTAAATACTGACACACTCCCCAGTCCCCTGAAAATACTGACACCCTCCCCAGTCCCCTGTAAATACTGACAAAAACCCCAGTCCCCTGTAAACACTGACACACTCCCCAGTCCCATGTAAATACTGACACACTCCCCAGGACCCTGTAAACACTGACCCACTCCCCAGGACCCTATAAACATTGACACACTCCGCAGTCCCCCTTAAATACTGACACACTCCCCCGTCCCATGTAAATACTGACACTCTCCCCAGGGCCCTGTAAATACTGACACACTCCCCAGTCCAATGTAAATACTGACACACTCCCCAGTCCAGTGTAAACACTGACACACTCCCCAGTCCCCCTTAAATACTGACACACTCCCCAGTCCCCTGTAAACTCTGACACACTCCCCAGACCACAGTAAACACTGACACACTCCCCAGTCCAATGTAAATACTGACACACTCCCCAGGACCCTGTAAACACTGACACACTCCACAGTCCCCTGTAAATATTGACCCACTCCCCAGGACCCTGTAAACATTGACAAACTCCCCAGTCCCCCTTAAATACTGACACACTCCCCAGTCCCATGTAAATACTGACTCTCTCCCCAGTCCCCTGTAAACTCTGACACACTCCCCAGTCCCATGTAAATACTGACACACTCAACAGGACCCTGTAAATACTGACACACTCCCCAGTGCCCAGTCAATACTGACACACTCCACAGTCCTATGTAAATACTGACAGAGTCCCCAAGACCCTGTAAATACTGTCACATTTCCCAGGTCCCTGTAAGTAATGCCGCTCTCCCCAGCCCCTGTAAATAATGACACACTCCCCAGTCCCCCTTAAATACTGAGACACTCCCCAGTCCCATTTAAATACTGACATTCTCCACAGGACCATGTAAATACTGACACATACCACAGTCCCCTGTAAACACTGACACACTCCCCAGTCCCATGTGAATACTGACACACTCCCCAGGACAGTGGAAACACTGACACACACCTCAGTCCCCCGTAAATACTGACACACTCACCAGTCCCCAGTCAATACTGACACATTCCACTGTCCTATGTAAATACTGACACAGTCCCCAAGACCCTGTAAATACTGACACATTTCCCAGGTCCCTGTAAATAATGCCGCTCTCCCCAGCCCCTGTAAATAATGACACACTCCCAAGTCCCCCTTAAATACTGAGACACTCCCCAGTCCCATTTAAATACTGACATTCTCCACAGGTCCACGTAAATACTGACACACTCCCCTGTCCCTTGTAAACACTGACACACTCCCCAGCCCATGTAAATAATGACACACTCCCCAGGACCCTGTAAACAATGACACCCACCTCAGTCCCCTGTAAATACTGACAAACTCCCCAGTCCCCTGTAAACACTGACACACCCCCGAGTCCCATGTAAATACTGACACACTCCCCAGTCCTATGTAAATACTGACACACTCCACAGTCCACTGTAACCCCTGACACACTCCCCAGGACCCTGTGAACATTGACACACTCCGCAGTCCCACTTAAATACTGACACACTCCCCAGTCCCATGTAAATACTGACAATCTCCCCAGTCCCATGTAAATACTGACACACTCCACAGTCCACTGTAACCCCTGACACACTCCCCAGGAACCTGTAAATACAGACACACTCCCCAGTCCCCTGAAAATACTGATACCCTCCCCAGTCCCCTGTAAATACTGACAAACACCCCAGTCCACTGTAAACACTGACACACTCCCCAGTCCCATGTAAATACTGACACACTCCCCAGGACCCTGTAAACACTGACCCACTCCCCAGGACCCTATAAACATTGACACACTCCCCAGTCCCCCTTAAATACTGACACACTCCCCCGTCCCATGTAAATACTGACACTCTCCCCAGGGCCCTGTAAATACTGACACACTCCCCAGTCCAATGTAAATACTGACACACTCCCCAGTCCAGTGTAAACACTGACACACTCCCCAGTCCCCCTTAAATACTGACACACTCCCCAGTCCCCTGTAAACTCTGACACACTCCCCAGACCACAGTAAACACTGACACACTCCCCAGTCCAATGTAAATACTGACACACTCCCCAGGACCCTGTAAACACTGACACACTCCACAGTCCCCTGTAAATATTGACCCACTCCCCAGGACCCTGTAAACATTGACAAACTCCCCAGTCCCCCTTAAATACTGACACACTCCCCAGTCCCATGTAAATACTGACTCTCTCCCCAGTCCCCTGTAAACTCTGACACACTCCCCAGTCCCATGTAAATACTGACACACTCAACAGGACCCTGTAAATACTGACACACTCCCCAGTGCCCAGTCAATACTGACACACTCCACAGTCCTATGTAAATACTGACAGAGTCCCCAAGACCCTGTAAATACTGTCACATTTCCCAGGTCCCTGTAAGTAATGCCGCTCTCCCCAGCCCCTGTAAATAATGACACACTCCCCAGTCCCCCTTAAATACTGAGACACTCCCCAGTCCCATTTAAATACTGACATTCTCCACAGGACCATGTAAATACTGACACATACCACAGTCCCCTGTAAACACTGACACACTCCCCAGTCCCATGTGAATACTGACACACTCCCCAGGACAGTGTAAACACTGACACACACCTCAGTCCCCCGTAAATACTGACACACTCACCAGTCCCCAGTCAATACTGACACACTCCACTGTCCTATGTAAATACTGACACAGTCCCCAAGACCCTGTAAATACTGACACATTTCCCAGGTCCCTGTAAATAATGCCGCTCTCCCCAGCCCCTGTAAATAATGACACACTCCCAAGTCCCCCTTAAATACTGAGACACTCCCCAGTCCCATTTAAATACTGACATTCTCCACAGGTCCACGTAAATACTGACACACTCCCCTGTCCCTTGTAAACACTGACACACTCCCCAGCCCATGTAAATAATGACACACTCCCCAGGACCCTGTAAACAATGACACCCACCTCAGTCCCCTGTAAATACTGACAAACTCCCCAGTCCCCTGTAAACACTGACACACCCCCGAGTCCCATGTAAATACTGACACACTCCCCAGTCCTATGTAAATACTGACACACTCCACAGTCCACTGTAACCCCTGACACACTCCCCAGGACCCTGTGAACATTGACACACTCCGCAGTCCCACTTAAATACTGACACACTCCCCAGTCCCATGTAAATACTGACAATCTCCCCAGTCCCATGTAAATACTGACACACTCCACAGTCCACTGTAACCCCTGACACACTCCCCAGGAACCTGTAAATACAGACACACTCCCCAGTCCCCTGAAAATACTGATACCCTCCCCAGTCCCCTGTAAATACTGACAAACACCCCAGTCCACTGTAAACACTGACACACTCCCCAGTCCCATGTAAATACTGACACACTCCCCAGGACCCTGTAAACACTGACCCACTCCCCAGGACCCTGTAAACATTGACAAACTCCCCAGTCCCCCTTAAATACTGACACACTCCCCAGTCCCATGTAAATACTGACTCTCTCCCCAGTCCCCTGTAAACTCTGACACACTCCCCAGTCCCATGTAAATACTGACACACTCAACAGGACCCTGTAAATACTGACACACTCCCCAGTGCCCAGTCAATACTGACACACTCCACAGTCCTATGTAAATACTGACAGAGTCCCCAAGACCCTGTAAATACTGTCACATTTCCCGGGTCCCTGTAAGTAATGCCGCTCTCCCCAGCCCCTGTAAATAATGACACACTCCCCAGTCCCCCTTAAATACTGAGACACTCCCCAGTCCCATTTAAATACTGACATTCTCCACAGGACCATGTAAATACTGACACATACCACAGTCCCCTGTAAACACTGACACACTCCCCAGTCCCATGTGAATACTGACACACTCCCCAGGACAGTGTAAACACTGACACACACCTCAGTCCCCCGTAAATACTGACACACTCCCCAGTGCCCAGTCAATACTGACACACTCCACTGTCCTATGTAAATACTGACACAGTCCCCAAGACCCTGTAAATACTGACACATTTCCCAGGTCCCTGTAAATAATGCCGCTCTCCCCAGCCCCTGTAAATAATGACACACTCCCAAGTCCCCCTTAAATACTGAGACACTCCCCAGTCCCATTTAAATACTGACATTCTCCACAGGTCCACGTCAATACTGACACACTCCCCTGTCCCTTGTAAACACTGACACACTCCCCAGCCCATGTAAATAATGACACACTCCCCAGGACCCTGTAAACAATGACACCCACCTCAGTCCCCTGTAAATACTGACAAACTCCCCAGTCCCCTGTAAACACTGACACACCCCCGAGTCCCATGTAAATACTGACACACTCCCCAGTCCTATGTAAATACTGACACACTCCACAGTCCACTGTAACCCCTGACACACTCCCCAGGACCCTGTAAACATTGACACACTCCGCAGTCCCACTTAAATACTGACACACTCTCCAGTCCCATGTAAATACTGACACTCTCCCCAGTCCCATGTAAATACTGACACACTCCACAGTACACTGTAACCCCTGACACACTCCCCAGGAACCTGTAAATACAGACACACTCCCCAGTCCCCTGAAAATACTGATACCCTCCCCAGTCCCCTGTAAATACTGACAAACACCCCAGTCCACTGTAAACACTGACACACTCCCCAGTCCCATGTAAATACTGACACACTCCCCAGGACCCTGTAAACACTGACCCACTCCCCAGGACCCTGTAAACATTGACACACTCCCCAGGACCCAGTAAATACTGACACACTCCCCAGTCCCCTGTAAACACTGACACACTCCTCAGACCCCAGTAAACACTGACACACTGCCCAGTCCCATGTAAATACTGACCCACTCCCCAGGACCCTGTAAACATTGACACACTCCGCAGTCCCCCTTAAATACTGACACACTCCCCAGTCCCATGTAAATACTGACAAACACCCCAGTCCACTGTAAACACTGACACACTGCCCAGTCCCATGTAAATACTGACACACTCCCCAGGACCCTGTAAACACTGACCCACTCCCCAGGACCCTGTAAACATTGACACACTCCCCAGGACCCAGTAAATACTGACACACTCCCGAGTCCCATGTAAATATTGACAAACACAACAGTGCCCTGTAAACACTGACACCCACCTCAGTCCCCTGTAAATACTGACAAACTCCCCAGTCCCCTGTAAACACTGACACACTCCCCAGTCCCATGTACATACTGACACACTCCCCAGGACCTTGTAAACACTGACACACTCCACAGTCCCCTGTAAATACTGACCCACTCCCCAGGACCCTGTAAACATTGACAAACTCCACAGTCCCCTGTAAATACTGACACACTCCCCAGTCCCCTGTAAACACTGACACATTGCCCAGTCCCCTGTAAATACAGACACACTCCCCAGTACCCTGTAAATACTGACACTCTCCCCAGTCCCATGTAAATACTGACACTCTCCCCAGTCCCCTGTAAACTCTGACACACTCCCCAGTCCCATATAAATACTGACACACTCAACAGGACCCTGTAAACACTGACACACTCCCCAGTACGATGTAAATACTGACACACTCCCCAGTCCCCTGAAAATACTGACACCCTCCCCAGTCCCCTGTAAATACCGACAAAAACCCCAGTCCCCTGTAAACACTGACACACTCCCCAGTCCCATGTAAATACTGACACACTCCCCAGGACCCTGTAAACACTGACCCACTCCCCAGGACCCTATAAACATTGACACACTCCCCAGTCCCCCTTAAATACTGACACACTCCCCCGTCCCATGTAAATACTGACACTCTCACCAGGGCCCTGTAAATACTGACACACTCCCCAGTCCAATGTAAATACTGACACACTCCCCAGTCCAGTGTAAACACTGACACACTCCCCAGTCCCCCTTAAATACTGACACACTCCCCAGTCCCCTGTAAACTCTGACACTCTCCCCAGACCACAGTAAACACTGACACACTCCCCAGTCCAATGTAAATACTGACACACTCCCCAGGACCCTGTAAACACTGACACACTCCACAGTCCCCTGTAAATATTGACCCACTCCCCAGGACCCTGTAAACATTGACAAACTCCCCAGTCCCCCTTAAATACTGACACACTCCCCAGTCCCATGTAAATACTGACACTCTCCCCAGTCCCATGTAAATACTGACACACTCCGCAGTCCACTGTAACCCCTGACACACTCCCCAGGAACCTGTAAATACAGACACACTCCCCAGTCCCCTGAAAATACTGATACCCTCCCCAGTCCCCAGTAAATAGTGACAAACACCCCAGTCCACTGTAAACACTGACACACTCCCCAGTCCCATGTAAATACTGACACACTCCCCAGGACCCAGTAAATACTGACACACTCCCCAGTCCCCTGTAAACACTGACACACTCCTCAGACCCCAGTAAACACTGACACACTGCCCAGTCCCATGTAAATACTGACCCACTCCCCAGGACCCTGTAAACATTGACACACTCCGCAGTCCCCCTTAAATACTGACACACTCCCCAGTCCCATGTAAATACTGACAAACACCCCAGTCCACTGTAAACACTGACACACTGCCCAGTCCCATGTAAATACTGACACACTCCCCAGGACCCTGTAAACACTGACCCACTCCCCAGGACCCTGTAAACATTGACACACTCCCCAGGACCCAGTAAATACTGACACACTCCCGAGTCCCATGTAAATATTGACAAACACAACAGTGCCCTGTAAACACTGACACACACCCCAGTCCAGTGTAAACACTGACACACTCCCCAGTCCCCTTAAATACTGACACACTCCCCAGTCCCATGTAAATACTGACACTCTCCCCAGGTCCCTGTAAATACTGACACACTCCCCAGTCCCCTGTAAATACTGACACACTCCTCAGACCCCAGTAAACACTGACACACTGCCCAGTCCCATGAAAATACTGACCCACTCCCCAGGACCCTGTAAACATTGACACACTCCGCAGTCCCCCTTAAATACTGACACACTCCCCAGTCCCATGTAAATACTGACACTCTCCCCAGGTCCCTGTAAATACTGACACACTCCCCAGTCCCCTGTAAACACTGACACACTCAGCAGTCAACAGTCAATACTGACACACTCCTCAGTCCTCTGTAAACACTGACACACTCCCCAGTCCCCTGTAAATATTGACACACTCCCCAGACCCCAGTAAACACTGACACACTGCCCAGTCCCCTGTAAATACAGACACACTCCACAGGAACCTGTAAATACAGACACACTCCCCAGTCCCATGTAAATACTGACACACTCCCCAGTCCCCCGTAAATGCTGACACACTCCCCAGACCCCTGTAAATACTGACACACACCCCAGGAATCTGTAAATACTGACACACACCCCAGGAACCTGTAAATACAGACACACTCCCTAGTCCCCTGTAAATACTGACACACTTCGCAGGACCCTGTAAATTCTGACACCCTCCCTAGTCCCCTTTAAATACTGACACACTCCCCAGACCTCTGTAAATACTGACACACACCCCAGGAACCTGTAAAAACAGACAAACTCCCCAGTCCCCCGTTAATGCTGACACACTCCCCAGTCCCATGTAAATACTGACACACACACCAGGAAACTGTAAATACAGACACACTCCCTAGTCCCCTGTAAATACTGACACACTCCCGAGTCCCCTGTAAATACTGACACACTCCCCAGTCCCATGTAAATAGTGACACAGTCCCCAGTCCCATGTAAATACTGACACTCTCCCCAGTTCCCTGTAAATACTGACAAACTCCCCAGGACCCTGTAAATACTGACACATACCCCAGGAACTTGTAAATACTGACACACTCCCCATTCCTCTGTAAACACTGACACATACCCCAGGAACATGTAAATACTGACACACTCCCCAGTCCCCTGTAAATACTGACACACTCCCCAGTCCCCTGTAAACTCTGACACACTCCCCAGTCCCAAGTAAATTCTGACACATTCCCCAGTCCCCTGTAAATACTGACAAACTCCCCAGGACCCTGTAAATACAGACATACTCCCCAGTCCCATGTAAATACTGACACACTCCCCAGGACCCTGTAAACACTGACCCACTCCCCAGGACCCTGTAAACATTGACACACTCCCCAGGACCCAGTAAATACTGACTCACTCCCCAGTCCCATGTAAATATTGACACACACAACAGTGCCCTGTAAACACTGACACACTCCCCAGTCCCCCTTAAATACTGACACACTCCCCAGTCCCATGTAAATACTGACACTCTCCCCAGGTCCCTGTAAATACTGACACACACCCAGTCCCCCTTAAATACTGACACACTCCTCAGACCCCAGTAAACACTGACACACTGCCCAGTCCCATGTAAATACTGACCCACTCCCCAGGACCCTGTAAACATTGACACACTCCGCAGTCCCCCTTAAATACTGACACACTCCCCAGTCCCATGTAAATACTGACAAACACCCCAGTCCACTGTAAACACTGACACACTGCCCAGTCCCATGTAAATACTGACACACTCCCAAGGACCCTGTAAACACTGACCCACTCCCCAGGACCCTGTAAACATTGACACACTCCCCAGGACCCAGTAAATACTGACACACTCCCGAGTCCCATGTAAATATTGACAAACACAACAGTGCCCTGTAAACACTGACACACACCCCAGTCCAGTGTAAACACTGACACACTCCCCAGTCCCCTTAAATACTGACACACTCCCCAGTCCCATGTAAATACTGACACTCTCCCCAGGTCCCTGTAAATACTGACACACTCCCCAGTCCCCTGTAAATACTGACACACTCCTCAGACCCCAGTAAACACTGACACACTGCCCAGTCCCATGTAAACACTGACCCACTCCCCAGGACCCTGTAAACATTGACACACTCCGCAGTCCCCCTTAAATACTGACACACTCCCCAGTCCCATGTAAATACTGACACTCTCCCCAGGTCCCTGTAAATACTGACACACTCCCCAGTCCCCTGTAAACACTGACACACTCAGCAGTCAACAGTCAATACTGACACACTCCTCAGTCCTCTGTAAACACTGACACACTCCCCAGTCCCCTGTAAACAATGACACACTGCCCAGTCCCATGTAAATACTGACCCACTCCCCAGGACCCTGTAAACATTGACACACTCCGCAGTCCCCCTTAAATACTGACACACTCCCCAGTCCCATGTAAATACTGACACTCTCCCCAGGTCCCTGTAAATACTGACACACTCCCCAGTCCCCTGTAAACACTGACACACTCAGCAGTCAACAGTCAATACTGACACACTCCTCAGTCCTCTGTAAACACTGACACACTCCCCAGTCCCCTGTAAATATTGACACACTCCCCAGACCCCAGTAAACACTGACACACTGCCCAGTCCCCTGTAAATACAGACACACTCCACAGGAACCTGTAAATACAGACACACTCCCCAGTCCCATGTAAATACTGACACACTCCCCAGTCCCCCGTAAATGCTGACACACTCCCCAGACCCCTGTAAATACTGACACACACCCCAGGAACCTGTAAATACTGACACACACCCCAGGAACCTGTAAATACAGACACACTCCCTAGTCCCCTGTAAATACTGACACACTTCGCAGTACCCTGTAAATTCTGACACCCTCCCTAGTCCCCTTTAAATACTGACACACTCCCCAGACCTCTGTAAATACTGACACACACCCCAGGAACCTGTAAAAACAGACAAACTCCCCAGTCCCCCGTTAATGCTGACACACTCCCCAGTCCCATGTAAATACTGACACACACACCAGGAAACTGTAAATACAGACACACTCCCTAGTCCCCTGTAAATACTGACACACTCCCGAGTCCCCTGTAAATACTGACACACTCCCCAGTCCCATGTAAATAGTGACACAGTCCCCAGTCCCATGTAAATACTGACACTCTCCCCAGTTCCCTGTAAATACTGACAAACTCCCCAGGACCCTGTAAATACTGACACATACCCCAGGAACTTGTAAATACTGACACACTCCCCATTCCTCTGTAAACACTGACACATACCCCAGGAACATGTAAATACTGACACACTCCCCAGTCCCCTGTAAATACTGACACACTCCCCAGTCCCCTGTAAACTCTGACACACTCCCCAGTCCCAAGTAAATTCTGACACATTCCCCAGTCCCCTGTAAATACTGACAAACTCCCCAGGACCCTGTAAATACAGACATACTCCCCAGTCCCATGTAAATACTGACACACTCCCCAGGACCCTGTAAACACTGACCCACTCCCCAGGACCCTGTAAACATTGACACACTCCCCAGGACCCAGTAAATACTGACTCACTCCCCAGTCCCATGTAAATATTGACACACACAACAGTGCCCTGTAAACACTGACACACTCCCCAGTCCCCCTTAAATACTGACACACTCCCCAGTCCCATGTAAATACTGACACTCTCCCCAGGTCCCTGTAAATACTGACACACACCCAGTCCCCCTTAAATACTGACACACTCCTCAGACCCCAGTAAACACTGACACACTGCCCAGTCCCATGTAAATACTGACCCACTCCCCAGGACCCTGTAAACATTGACACACTCCGCAGTCCCCCTTAAATACTGACACACTCCCCAGTCCCATGTAAATACTGACAAACACCCCAGTCCACTGTAAACACTGACACACTGGCCAGTCCCATGTAAATACTGACCCACTCCCAAGGACCCTGTAAACACTGACCCACTCCCCAGGACCCTGTAAACATTGACACACTCCCCAGGACCCAGTAAATACTGACACACTCCCGAGTCCCATGTAAATATTGACAAACACAACAGTGCCCTGTAAACACTGACACACACCCCAGTCCAGTGTAAACACTGACACACTCCCCAGTCCCCTTAAATACTGACACACTCCCCAGTCCCATGTAAATACTGACACTCTCCCCAGGTCCCTGTAAATACTGACACACTCCCCAGTCCCCTGTAAATACTGACACACTCCTCAGACCCCAGTAAACACTGACACACTGCCCAGTCCCATGTAAACACTGACCCACTCCCCAGGACCCTGTAAACATTGACACACTCCGCAGTCCCCCTTAAATACTGACACACTCCCCAGTCCCATGTAAATACTGACACTCTCCCCAGGTCCCTGTAAATACTGACACACTCCCCAGTCCCCTGTAAACACTGACACACTCAGCAGTCAACAGTCAATACTGACACACTCCTCAGTCCTCTGTAAACACTGACACACTCCCCAGTCCCCTGTAAATATTGACACACTCCCCAGACCCCAGTAAACACTGACACACTGCCCAGTCCCCTGTAAATACAGACACACTCCACAGGAACCTGTAAATACAGACACACTCCCCAGTCCCATGTAAATACTGACACACTCCCCAGTCCCCCGTAAATGCTGACACACTCCCCAGACCCCTGTAAATACTGACACACACCCCAGGAACCTGTAAATACTGACACACACCCCAGGAACCTGTAAATACAGACACACTCCCTAGTCCCCTGTAAATACTGACACACTTCGCAGGACCCTGTAAATTCTGACACCCTCCCTAGTCCCCTTTAAATACTGACACACTCCCCAGACCTCTGTAAATACTGACACACACCCCAGGAACCTGTAAATACTGACAAACTCCCCAGGACCCTGTAAATACTGACACATACCCCAGGAACTTGTAAATACTGACACACTCCCCATTCCTCTGTAAACACTGACACATACCCCAGGAACCTGTAAATACTGACACACTCCCCAGTCCCCTGTAAACTCTGACACACTCCCCAGTCCCCTGTAAACTCTGACACACTCCCCAGTCCCAAGTAAATTCTGACACATTCCCCAGTCCCCTGTAAATACTGACAAACTCCCCAGGACCCTGTAAATACAGACATACTCCCCAGTCCCATGTAAATACTGACACACTCCCCAGGACCCTGTAAACACTGACCCACTCCCCAGGACCCTGTAAACATTGACACACTCCCCAGGACCCAGTAAATACTGACTCACTCCCCAGTCCCATGTAAATATTGACACACACAACAGTGCCCTGTAAACACTGACACACTCCCCAGTCCCCCTTAAATACTGACACCCTCCCCAGTCCCATGTAAATACTGACACTCTCCCCAGGTCCCTGTAAATACTGACACACTCCCCAGTCCCCCTTAAATACTGACACACTCCCCAGTCCCATGTAAATACTGACACTCTCCCCAGTCCCCTGTAAACACTGACACACTCACCAGTCCCCCTTAAATACTGACACACTCCCCAGTCGCATGTAAATACTGACACTCTCCCCAGCCCCTGTAAATAATGACACACTCCCCAGTCCCCCTTAAATACTGAGACACTCCCCAGTCCCACTTAAATACTGACATTCTCCACAGGACCATGTAAATACTGACACACTCCCCAGTCCCTTGTAAACACTGAAACACTCCCCAGTCCCATGTGAATACTGACACTCTCCCCAGGTCCCTGTAAATACTGACACACTCCCCAGTCCCCTGTAAACACTGACACACTCAGCAGTCAACAGTCAATACTGACACACTCCTCAGTCCTCTGTAAACACTGACACACTCCCCAGTCCCCTGTAAATATTGACACACTCCCCAGACCCCAGTAAACACTGACACACTGCCCAGTCCCCTGTAAATACTGACACACACCCCAGGAACCTGTAGATACTGACACACACCCCAGGAACCTGTAAATACAGACACACTCCCTAGTCCCCTGTAAATACTGACACACTTCGCAGGACCCTGTAAATACTGACACCCTCCCTAGTCCCCTTTAAATACTGACACACTCCCCAGACCTGTGTAAATACTGACACACACCCCAGGAACCTGTAAAAACAGACAAACTCCCCAGTCCCCCGTAAATGCTGACACACTCCCCAGTCCGATGTAAATACTGACACACACACCAGGAAACTGTAAATACAGACACACTCCCTAGTCCCCTGTAAATACTGACACACTCCCGAGTCCCCTGTAAATACTGACACACTCCCCAGTCCCATGTAAATAGTGACACAGTCCCCAGTCCCATGTAAATACTGACACTCTCCCCAGTTCCCTGTAAATACTGACAAACTCCCCAGGACCCTGTAAATACTGACACATACCCCAGGAACTTGTAAATACTGACACACTCCGCATTTCTCTGTAAACACTGACACATACCCGAGGAACCTGTAAATACTGACACACTCCCCAGTCCCCTGTAAACTCTGACACACTCCCCAGTCCCCTGTAAACTCTGACACACTCCCCAGTCCCAAGTAAATTCTGACACATTCCCCAATCCCCTGTAAATACTGACAAACTCCACAGGACCCTGTAAATACAGACATACTCCCCAGTCCCATGTAAATACTGACACACTCCCCAGGACCCTGTAAACACTGACCCACTCCCCAGTACCCTGTAAACATTGACACACTCCCCAGGACCCAGTAAATACTGACTCACTCCCCAGTCCCATGTAAATATTGACACACACAACAGTGCCCTGTAAACACTGACACACTCCCCAGTCCCCCTTAAATACTGACACACTCCCCAGTCCCATGTAAATACTGACACTCTCCCCAGGTCCCTGTAAATATTGACACACTCCCCAGTCCCCCTTAAATACTGACACACTCCCCAGTCCCATGTAAATACTGACACTCTCCCCAGTCCCCTGTAAACACTGACACACTCACCAGTCCCCCTTAAATACTGACACATTCCCCAGTCACATGTAAATACTGACACTCTCCCCAGCCCCTGTAAATAATGACACACTCCCCAGTCCCCCTTTAGTACTGAGACACTCCCCAGTCCCACTTAAATACTGACATTCTCCACAGGACCATGTAAATACTGACACACTCCCCAGTCCCTTGTAAACACTGAAACACTCCCCAGTCCCATGTGAATACTGACACTCTCCCCAGGACCCTGTAAACACTGACACACACCTCAGTCCCCCGTAAATACTGACACACTCCCCAGTCCCCAGTTAATACTGACACACTCCACTGTCCTATGTAAATACTGACACAGTCCCCAAGACCCTGTAAATACTGACACACTTCCCAGTCCCCTGTAAATACTGACCCACACCCCAGGACCCTGTAAACATTGACACACTCCACTGTCCTATGTAAATACTGACACAGTCCCCAAGACCCTGTAAATACTGACACACTTCCCAGTCCCCTGTAAATACTGACCCACACCCCAGGACCCTGTAAACATTGACACACTCCACAGTCCCCTGTAAATACTGACACTCTCCCTAGGACCCTGTAAATACTGACACACTCCCCAGTCCACTGTAAACACTGACACACTCCCCAGGACCCTGTAAACACTGAGACACTCCCCAGTCCCCCTTAAATACTGACACACTCCCCAGTCCCCTGTAAATACTGACACACTCCCCAGACCCCAGTTAACACTGACACACTGCCCAGTCCCATGTAAATACTGACACACTCCCCAGGACCCTGTAAATACTGACCCAGTCCCCAGTCCCCCTTAAATACTGACACACTCCCCAGTCCCCTGTAAATACTGACACACTCCACAGGACCCTGTAAACACTGACACACTCCACAGTCCCCTGTAAATACTGACACCCTCCCCTGGGACCCTGTAAACATTGACACACTCCGCAGTCCCCCTTAAATACTGACACACTCCCCAGTCCCATGTAAATACTGACAAGGTCCCCAGTCCCATGTAAATACTGACACACTCCACAGCCCCAAGTAAATACTGACACACACCACAGGCCCCTGTAAACACTGACACACTCCCCAGTCCGATATAAATACTGACACACTCCCCAGTCCACTGTAACCCCTGACACACTCCCCAGTCCCCTGAAAATACTGACACCCTCCCCAGTCCCCTGTAAATACTGAGAAACACCCCAGTCCCCTGTAAACACTGACACACTCCCCAGTCCCATGTAAATACTGACACACTCCTCAGGACCCTGTAAACATTGACCCACTCCCCAGGACCCTGTAAACATTGACACACTCCCCAGGACCCAGTAAATACTGACACACTCCCCAGTCTCATGTAAATATTGACACACACAACAGTGCCCTGTAAACACTGACACACACCCCAGTCCAGTGTAAACACTGACATACTCCCCAGTCCCCTGTAAACACTGACACACTCCCCAGTCCCATGTACATACTGACACACTCCCCAGCCCCTGTAAATAATGACACACTCCCAAGTCCCCCTTAAATACTGAGACACTCCCCAGTCCCATTTAAATACTGACATTCTCCACAGGTCCATGTAAATACTGACACACTCCCCAGGACCCTTGTAAACACTGATACACACCCCAGTCCCATGTAAATACTGACACACTCCCCAGTCCCTTGTAAACATTGACACACACCCCAGTGCCATGTGAATACTGACACACTCCTCAGTCCCCTGTAAACACTGACACACACACCAGTCCAATGTAAATACTGACACACTCCCCAGTCCCTTGTGAACACTGACACACACCCCAGTCCCATGTGAATACTGACACACTCCTCAGTCCCTTGTAAACACTGACACACACCCCAGTCCCATGTGAATACTGACACACTCCTCAGTCCCCTGTAAACACTGACACACTCCCCAGTCCCATGTAAATAATGACACACTCCCCAGGACCCTGTAAACACTGACACCCACCTCAGTCCCCTGTAAACACTGACACACTCCCCAGTCCATGTAAATACTGACACACTCCCCAGGACCCTGTAAACACTGACACCCACCTCAGTCCCCTGTAAATTCTGACAAACTCCCCAGTCCCCTGTAAACATTGACACACTCCCCAGTTCCATGTAAATACTGACACACTCCCCAGGACCTTGTAAACACTGACACACTCCACAGTCCCCTGTAAATACTGACCCACTCCCCAGACCCTGTAAACATTGACACACTCCACAGTCCCCTGTAAATACTGACACTCTCCCTAGGACCCTGTAAATACTGACACAGTCCCCAGTCCCATGTAAATATTGACACACACCACAGTGCCCTGTAAACACTGTTACACTCCCCAGTACGATGTAAATACTGACACACTCCCCAGTCCCCTGTAAATACTGACACACTCCCCAGACCCCAGTAAACACTGACACACTGCCCAGTCCCCTGTAAATACTGACACCCTCCCCAGTCCCCTGTAAATACTGACCCACTCCCCAGGACCCTGTAAACATTGACACACTCCACAGTCCCCTGTAAATACTGACACTCTCCCTAGGACCCTGTAAATACTGACACACTCCCCAGTCCCATGTAAATATTGACACACACCACAGTGCCCTGTAAACACTGACACACTCCCCAGTACGATGTAAATACTGACACACTCCCCAGTCCACTGTAAACACTGACACACTCCCCAGGACCCTGTAAACACTGACACACTCCCCAGTCCCCCTTAAATAACTGACGCACTCCCCAGTCCCCTGTAAATACTGACACACTCCCCAGGACCCTGTAAACACTGACACACTCCGCAGTCCCCTGTAAATACTGACACCCTCCCCTGGGACCCTGTAAACATTGACACACTCCGCAGTCCCCCTTAAATACTGACACACTCTCCAGTCCCATGTAAATACTGACAAGCTCCCCAGTCCCATGTAAATACTGACACACTCCACAGTCCCATGTAAATACTGACACACACCACAGGCCCCTGTAAACACTGACACACTCCCCAGTCCGATATAAATACTGACACACTCCCCAGTCCACTGTAACCCCTGACACACTCCCCAGTCCCCTGAAAATACTGACACCCTCCCCAGTCCCCTGTAAATACTGACAAACACCCCAGTCCCCTGTAAACACTGACACAATCCCCAGTCCCATGTAAATACTGACACACTCCCCAGGACCCTGTAAACACTGACACACTCCCCAGTCCCCCTTAAATACTGACACACTCCCCAGTCCCCTGTAAATACGGACACACTCCCCAGGACCCTGTAAACACTGACACACTCCACAGTCCCCTGTAAATACTGACACCCTCCCCTGGGACCCTGTAAACATTGACACACTCCGCAGTCCCCCTTAAATACTGACACACTCCCCAGTCCCATGTAAATATTGACAAGCTCCCCAGTCCCATGTAAATACTGACACACTCCACAGTCCCATGTAAATACTGACACACACCACAGGCCCCTGTAAACACTGACACACTCCCCAGTCCGATATAAATACTGACACACTCCCCAGTCCACTGTAACCCCTGACACACTCCCCAGTCCCCTGAAAATACTGACACCCTCCCCAGTCCCCTGTAAATACTGACAAACACCCCAGTCCCCTGTAAACACTGACACACTCCCCAGTCCCATGTAAATACTGACACACTCCTCAGGACCCTGTAAACATTGACCCACTCCCCAGGACCCTGTAAACATTGACACACTCAACAGGACCCTGTAAACACTGACACACTCCCCAGTACGATGTAAATACTGACACACTCCCCACTTGCAAGTAAATATTGACACACACAACAGTGCCCTGTAAACACTGACACACTCCCCAGTCCCCCTTAAATACTGACACACTCCCCAGTCCCATGTAAATACTGACACTCTCCCCAGGTCCCTGTAAATATTGACACACTCCCCAGTCCCCCTTAAATACTGACACACTCCCCAGTCCCATGTAAATACTGACAACTCTCCCCAGTCCCCTGTAAACACTGACACACTCACCAGTCCCCCTTAAATACTGACACTTTCCCCAGTCCCCCTTTAGTACTGAGACACTCCCCAGTCCCACTTAAATACTGACATTCTCCACAGGACCATGTAAATACTGACACACTCCCCAGTCCCTTGTAAACACTGACACACTTCCCAGTCCCCTGTAAATACTGACCCACACCCCAGGACCCTGTAAACATTGACACACTCCACAGTCCCCTGTAAATACTGACACTCTCCCTAGGACCCTGTAAATACTGACACACTCCCCAGTCCACTGTAAACACTGACACACTCCCCAGGACCCTGTAAACACTGACACACTCCCCAGTCCCCCTTAAATACTGACACACTCCCCAGTCCCCTGTAAATACTGACACACTCCCCAGACCCCAGTTAACACTGACACACTGCCCAGTCCCATGTAAATACTGACACACTCCCCAGGACCCTGTAAATACTGACCCAGTCCCCAGTCCCCCTTAAATACTGACACACTCCCCAGTCCCCTGTAAATACTGACACACTCCACAGACCCCAGTAAACACTGATACACTGCCCAGTCCCATGTAAATACTGACACACTCCCCAGTCCAGTGTAAACACTGACACACTCCCCAATCCCCCTTAAATACTGACACACTGCCCAGTCCCATGTAAATACTGACACTCTCCCCAGGTCCCTGTAAATGCTGACACACTCCCCAGTCCCAAGTAAATAGTGACACACTCCCCAGTCCCATGTAAATACTGACACACTCAACAGGACCCTGTAAATACTGACACACTCCCCAGTCCCCAGTCAATACTGACAAACTCCCCAGTCCGATATAAATACTGACACACTCCCCAGTCCACTGTAACCCCTGACACACTCCCCAGTCCCCTGAAAATACTGACACCCTCCCCAGTCCCCTGTAAATACTGACAAACACCCCAGTCCCCTGTAAACACTGACACAATCCCCAGTCCCATGTAAATACTGACACACTCCCCAGGACCCTGTAAACACTGACACACTCCCCAGTCCCCCTTAAATACTGACACACTCCCCAGTCCCCTGTAAATACTGACACACTCCCCAGGACCCTGTAAACACTGACACACTCCACAGTCCCCTGTAAACACTGACACACTCCCCAGTCCATGTAAATACTGACACACTCCCCAGGACCCTGTAAACACTGACACCCACCTCAGTCCCCTGTAAATTCTGACAAACTCCCCAGTCCCCTGTAAACATTGACACACTCCCCAGTTCCATGTAAATACTGACACACTCCCCAGGACCTTGTAAACACTGACACACTCCACAGTCCCCTGTAAATACTGACCCACTCCCCAGACCCTGTAAACATTGACACACTCCACAGTCCCCTGTAAATACTGACACTCTCCCTAGGACCCTGTAAATACTGACACAGTCCCCAGTCCCATGTAAATATTGACACACACCACAGTGCCCTGTAAACACTGTTACACTCCCCAGTACGATGTAAATACTGACACACTCCCCAGTCCCCTGTAAATACTGACACACTCCCCAGACCCCAGTAAACACTGACACACTGCCCAGTCCCCTGTAAATACTGACACCCTCCCCAGTCCCCTGTAAATACTGACCCACTCCCCAGGACCCTGTAAACATTGACACACTCCACAGTCCCCTGTAAATACTGACACTCTCCCTAGGACCCTGTAAATACTGACACACTCCCCAGTCCCATGTAAATATTGACACACACCACAGTGCCCTGTAAACACTGACACACTCCCCAGTACGATGTAAATACTGACACACTCCCCAGTCCACTGTAAACACTGACACACTCCCCAGGACCCTGTAAACACTGACACACTCCCCAGTCCCCCTTAAATAACTGACGCACTCCCCAGTCCCCTGTAAATACTGACACACTCCCCAGGACCCTGTAAACACTGACACACTCCACAGTCCCCTGTAAATACTGACACCCTCCCCTGGGACCCTGTAAACATTGACACACTCCGCAGTCCCCCTTAAATACTGACACACTCCCCAGTCCCATGTAAATACTGACAAGCTCCCCAGTCCCATGTAAATACTGACACACTCCACAGTCCCATGTAAATACTGACACACACCACAGGCCCCTGTAAACACTGACACACTCCCCAGTCCGATATAAATACTGACACACTCCCCAGTCCACTGTAACCCCTGACACACTCCCCAGTCCCCTGAAAATACTGACACCCTCCCCAGTCCCCTGTAAATACTGACAAACACCCCAGTCCCCTGTAAACACTGACACAATCCCCAGTCCCATGTAAATACTGACACACTCCCCAGGACCCTGTAAACACTGACACACTCCCCAGTCCCCCTTAAATACTGACACACTACCCAGTCCCCTGTAAATACTGACACACTCCCCAGGACCCTGTAAACACTGACACACTCCACAGTCCCCTGTAAATACTGACACCCTCCCCTGGGACCCTGTAAACATTGACACACTCCGCAGTCCCCCTTAAATACTGACACACTCCCCAGTCCCATGTAAATATTGACAAGCTCCCCAGTCCCATGTAAATACTGACACACTCCACAGTCCCATGTAAATACTGACACACACCACAGGCCCCTGTAAACACTGACACACTCCCCAGTCCGATATAAATACTGACACACTCCCCAGTCCACTGTAACCCCTGACACACTCTCCAGTCCCCTGAAAATACTGACACCCTCCCCAGTCCCCTGTAAATACTGACAAACACCCCAGTCCCCTGTAAACACTGACACACTCCCCAGTCCCATGTAAATACTGACACACTCCTCAGGACCCTGTAAACATTGACCCACTCCCCAGGACCCTGTAAACATTGACACACTCAACAGGACCCTGTAAACACTGACACACTCCCCAGTACGATGTAAATACTGACACACTCCCCACTTGCAAGTAAATATTGACACACACAACAGTGCCCTGTAAACACTGACACACTCCCCAGTCCCCCTTAAATACTGACACACTCCCCAGTCCCATGTAAATACTGACACTCTCCCCAGGTCCCTGTAAATATTGACACACTCCCCAGTCCCCCTTAAATACTGACACACTCCCCAGTCCCATGTAAATACTGACAACTCTCCCCAGTCCCCTGTAAACACTGACACACTCACCAGTCCCCCTTAAATACTGACACTTTCCCCAGTCCCCCTTTAGTACTGAGACACTCCCCAGTCCCACTTAAATACTGACATTCTCCACAGGACCATGTAAATACTGACACACTCCCCAGTCCCTTGTAAACACTGACACACTTCCCAGTCCCCTGTAAATACTGACCCACACCCCAGGACCCTGTAAACATTGACACACTCCACAGTCCCCTGTAAATACTGACACTCTCCCTAGGACCCTGTAAATACTGACACACTCCCCAGTCCACTGTAAACACTGACACACTCCCCAGGACCCTGTAAACACTGACACACTCCCCAGTCCCCCTTAAATACTGACACACTCCCCAGTCCCCTGTAAATACTGACACACTCCCCAGACCCCAGTTAACACTGACACACTGCCCAGTCCCATGTAAATACTGACACACTCCCCAGGACCCTGTAAATACTGACCCAGTCCCCAGTCCCCCTTAAATACTGACACACTCCCCAGTCCCCTGTAAATACTGACACACTCCACAGACCCCAGTAAACACTGATACACTGCCCAGTCCCATGTAAATACTGACACACTCCCCAGTCCAGTGTAAACACTGACACACTCCCCAATCCCCCTTAAATACTGACACACTGCCCAGTCCCATGTAAATACTGACACTCTCCCCAGGTCCCTGTAAATGCTGACACACTCCCCAGTCCCAAGTAAATAGTGACACACTCCCCAGTCCCATGTAAATACTGACACACTCAACAGGACCCTGTAAATACTGACACACTCCCCAGTCCCCAGTCAATACTGACAAACTCCACAGTCCTATGTAAATACTGACACAGTCCCCAAGACCCTTTAAATACTGACACATTTCCCAGGTCCCTGTAAATAATGCCGCTCTCCCCAGCCCCTGTAAATAATGACACACTCCCCAGTCCCCCTTAAATACTGAGACACTCCCCAGTCTCATTTAAATACTGACATTCTCCACAGGACCATGTAAATACTGACACACTCCCCAGTCCCTTGTAAACACTGACACACTCCCCAGTCCCATGTGAATACTGACACACTCCCCAGGACACTGTAAACACTGACACACACCTCAGTCCCCCGTAAATACTGACACACTCCCCAGTCCCCAGTCAATACTGACACACTCCACTGTCCTATGTAAATACTGACACAGTCCCCAAGACCCTGTAAATACTGACACATTTCCCAGGTCCCTGTAAATAATGCCGCTCTCCCCAGCCCCTGTATATAATGACACACTCCCAAGTCCCCCTTAAATACTGAGACACTCCCCAGTCCCATTTAAATACTGACATTCTCCACAGGACCATGTAATACTGACGCTCTCCCCAGGTCCCTATAAATAGTGACGCTCTCCCCAGTCCCTGTAAACACTGACACACTCCCCAGGGCCCTGTAAATACTGCCACTCTCCCCACTTCCATGTAAATACTGACACACTCCCCAGTCCCCTGTAAACACTGACACACTCCCCAGGACCCTGTAAATACTGCCACTCTCCCCACTTCCATGTAAATACTGACACACTCCCCAGTCCCCTGTAAACACTGACACACTCCCCAGGGCCCTGTAAATACTGACATACTCCACAGTCCCATGTAAATACTGAAAGACTCCCCGATCTACTGTATACACGGACACACTCCCCAGTCCCATGTAAATACTGACACACTCCCCAGTCTCATGTAAAAAGTGACACACTCGCCAGTCCCCTGTACACACTGACATACTCCCCAGTCCCCTGTAAGCCCTGACACACACCCCAGGGCCCTGTCAATACTGACACACTCCCCAGTCCCCTGCAAACACTGACACACTCCCCCGTCCCA
Organism: Hypanus sabinus; assembly: GCF_030144855.1. Lineage (NCBI taxonomy): Eukaryota > Metazoa > Chordata > Chondrichthyes > Myliobatiformes > Dasyatidae > Hypanus > Hypanus sabinus. The sequence continues at coordinate 2,415,211 of NC_082731.1, read as the reverse complement.
TGAAAACGCTGACACACTCCCCAGTCCCATGTAAATACGTACACACTCCCCAAGACCATGTAAATACTGACATACTCCCCGGGACTCTGTAAACACTGACATACTCCCTGGGTCCCTGTAAACACTGACACACTCCCCAGTCCCCTGTAAATACTGACACACTCCCCAGTCCCATGTAAATACTGACACTCTCCCCAGTCCGCTGTAAACACTGACACACTCCCCAGGTCCGTGTAAATACTGACGCTCTCCCCAGGACCCTGTAAATACTGACACACTCCCCAGTTCCATACTGACACTCTCCCCAGGTCCCTATAAATACTGACGCTCTCCCCAGTCCCTGTAAACACTGACACACTCCCCAGTCCCCAGTAAATACTGACATACTCACCAGACCCTCTGTCAACAGTGACACACTCCCCAGTAACCTGTAAATACTGCACACACTCCCCAGTCCCATGTTATTACTGACACACTCCCCAGTCCCCTGTAAATACTGGCACACACCCTAGGAACTTGTAAATACTGAAACACTCCCCTGTCCCCTGCAAACACTGAGACTCTCCTCAGTCACTTGTAAACACTGACACACTCCCCAGGCCCCTGTAAACACTGACACACTCCATAGGACCCTATAAATACTGACACACTCCCCAGTCCCCTGTAAATAATGACACACTCCCAAGTCCCCCTTAAATACTGAGACACTCCCCAGTCCCATTTAAATACTGACATTCTCCACAGGTCCATGTAAATACTGACACACTCCCCAGTCCCTTGTAAACACTGACACACTCCCCAGCCCATGTAAATACTGACACACTCCCCAGGACCCTGTAAATACTGACACACTGCCCAGTCCCTTGTAAACACTGACACACTCCCCAGTCCCATGTAAATACTGACACTCTCCACAGGTCCCTGTAAATACTGACACACTCCCCAGTCCCCCTTAAATACTGACACACTCCCCAGTCCCATGTAAATACTGACACTCTCCCCAGCCCCTGTAAATAATGACACACTCCCCAGTCCCCCTTTAGTACTGAGACACTCCCCAGTCCCACTTAAATACTGACATTCTCCACAGGACCATGTAAATACTGACACACTCCCCAGTCCCTTGTAAACACTGAAACACTCCCCAGTCCCATGTGAATACTGACACTCTCCCCAGGACCCTGTAAACACTGACACACACCTCAGTCCCCCGTAAATACTGACACACTCCCCAGTCCCCAGTCAATACTGACACACTCCACTGTCCTATGTAAATACTGACACAGTCCCCAAGACCCTGTAAATACTGACACACTTCCCAGTCCCCTGTAAATACTGACCCACACCCCAGGACCCTGTAAACATTGACACACTCCACGGTCCTATGTAAATACTGACACAGTCCCCAAGACCCTGTAAATACTGACACACTTCCCAGTCCCCTGTAAATACTGACCCACACCCCAGGACCCTGTAAACATTGACACACTCCACAGTCCCCTGTAAATACTGACACTCTCCTTAGGACCCTGTAAATACTGACACACTCCCCAGTCCACTGTAAACACTGACACACTCCCCAGGACCCTGTAAACACTGACACACTCCCCAGTCCCCCTTAAATACTGACACACTCCCCAGTCCCCTGTAAATACTGACACACTCCCCAGACCCCAGTTAACACTGACACACTGCTCAGTCCCATGTAAATACTGACACACTCCCCAGGACCCTGTAAATACTGACCCAGTCCCCAGTCCCCCTTAAATACTGACACACTCCCCAGTCCCCTGTAAATACTGACACACTCCACAGACCCCAGTAAACACTGATACACTGCCCAGTCCCATGTAAATACTGACACACTCCCCAGTCCAGTGTAAACACTGACACACTCCCCAATCCCCCTTAAATACTGACACACTCCCCAGTCCCATGTAAATACTGACACTCTCCCCAGGTCCCTGTAAATGCTGACACACTCCCCAGTCCCAAGTAAATAGTGACACACTCCCCAGTCCCATGTAAATACTGACACACTCAACAGGACCCTGTAAATACTAACACACTCCCCAGTCCCCAGTCAATACTGACAAACTCCACAGTCCTATGTAAATACTGACACAGTCCCCAAGACCCTTTAAATACTGACACATTTCCCAGGTCCCTGTAAATAATGCCGCTCTCCCCAGCCCCTGTAAATAATGACACACTCCCCAGTCCCCCTTAAATACTGAGACACTCCCCAGTCTCATTTAAATACTGACATTCTCCACAGGACCATGTAAATACTGACACACTCCCCAGTCCCTTGTAAACACTGACACACTCCCCAGTCCCATGTGAATACACTCCCCAGGACACTGTAAACACTGACACACACCTCAGTCCCCCGTAAATACTGACACACTCCCCAGTCCCCAGTCAATACTGACACACTCCACTGTCCTATGTAAATACTGACACAGTCCCCAAGACCCTGTAAATACTGACACATTTCCCAGGTCCCTGTAAATAATGCCGCTCTCCCCAGCCCCTGTATATAATGACACACTCCCAAGTCCCCCTTAAATACTGAGACACTCCCCAGTCCCATTTAAATACTGACATTCTCCACAGGACCATGTAATACTGACGCTCTCCCCAGGTCCCTATAAATAGTGACGCTCTCCCCAGTCCCTGTAAACACTGACACACTCCCCAGGGCCCTGTAAATACTGCCACTCTCCCCACTTCCATGTAAATACTGACACACTCCCCAGTCCCCTGTAAACACTGACACACTCCCCAGGACCCTGTAAATACTGCCACTCTCCCCACTTCCATGTAAATACTGACACACTCCCCAGTCCCCTGTAAACACTGACACACTCCCCAGGGCCCTGTAAATACTGACATACTCCACAGTCCCATGTAAATACTGAAAGACTCCCCGATCTACTGTATACACGGACACACTCCCCAGTCCCATGTAAATACTGACACACTCCCCAGTCTCATGTAAAAAGTGACACACTCGCCAGTCCCCTGTACACACTGACATACTCCCCAGTCCCCTGTAAGCCCTGACACACACCCCAGGGCCCTGTCAATACTGACACACTCCCCAGTCCCCTGCAAACACTGACACACTCCCCCGTCCCATGAAAACGCTGACACACTCCCCAGTCCCATGTAAATACGTACACACTCCCCAAGACCATGTAAATACTGACATACTCCCCGGGACTCTGTAAACACTGACATACTCCCTGGGTCCCTGTAAACACTGACACACTCCCCAGTCCCCTGTAAATACTGACACACTCCCCAGTCCCATGTAAATACTGACACTCTCCCCAGTCCGCTGTAAACACTGACACACTCCCCAGGTCCGTGTAAATACTGACGCTCTCCCCAGGACCCTGTAAATACTGACACACTCCCCAGTTCCATACTGACACTCTCCCCAGGTCCCTATAAATACTGACGCTCTCCCCAGTCCCTGTAAACACTGACACACTCCCCAGTCCCCAGTAAATACTGACATACTCACCAGACCCTCTGTCAACAGTGACACACTCCCCAGTAACCTGTAAATACTGCACACACTCCCCAGTCCCATGTTATTACTGACACACTCCCCAGTCCCCTGTAAATACTGGCACACACCCTAGGAACTTGTAAATACTGAAACACTCCCCTGTCCCCTGCAAACACTGAGACTCTCCTCAGTCACTTGTAAACACTGACACACTACCCAGGCCCCTGTAAACACTGACACACTCCATAGGACCCTATAAATACTGACACACTCCCCAGTCCCCTGTAAATAATGACACACTCCCAAGTCCCCCTTAAATACTGAGACACTCCCCAGTCCCATTTAAATACTGACATTCTCCACAGGTCCATGTAAATACTGACACACTCCCCAGTCCCTTGTAAACACTGACACACTCCCCAGCCCATGTAAATACTGACACACTCCCCAGTCCCCCTTAAATACTGACACACTCCCCAGTCCCATGTAAATACTGACACTCTCCCCAGCCCCTGTAAATAATGACACACTCCCCAGTCCCCCTTTAGTACTGAGACACTCCCCAGTCCCACTTAAATACTGACATTCTCCACAGGACCATGTAAATACTGACACACTCCCCAGTCCCTTGTAAACACTGAAACACTCCCCAGTCCCATGTGAATACTGACACTCTCCCCAGGACCCTGTAAACACTGACACACACCTCAGTCCCCCGTAAATACTGACACACTCCCCAGTCCCCAGTCAATACTGACACACTCCACTGTCCTATGTAAATACTGACACAGTCCCCAAGACCCTGTAAATACTGACACACTTCCCAGTCCCCTGTAAATACTGACCCACACCCCAGGACCCTGTAAACATTGACACACTCCACGGTCCTATGTAAATACTGACACAGTCCCCAAGACCCTGTAAATACTGACACACTTCCCAGTCCCCTGTAAATACTGACCCACACCCCAGGACCCTGTAAACATTGACACACTCCACAGTCCCCTGTAAATACTGACACTCTCCTTAGGACCCTGTAAATACTGACACACTCCCCAGTCCACTGTAAACACTGACACACTCCCCAGGACCCTGTAAACACTGACACACTCCCCAGTCCCCCTTAAATACTGACACACTCCCCAGTCCCCTGTAAATACTGACACACTCCCCAGACCCCAGTTAACACTGACACACTGCTCAGTCCCATGTAAATACTGACACACTCCCCAGGACCCTGTAAATACTGACCCAGTCCCCAGTCCCCCTTAAATACTGACACACTCCCCAGTCCCCTGTAAATACTGACACACTCCACAGACCCCAGTAAACACTGATACACTGCCCAGTCCCATGTAAATACTGACACACTCCCCAGTCCAGTGTAAACACTGACACACTCCCCAATCCCCCTTAAATACTGACACACTCCCCAGTCCCATGTAAATACTGACACTCTCCCCAGGTCCCTGTAAATGCTGACACACTCCCCAGTCCCAAGTAAATAGTGACACACTCCCCAGTCCCATGTAAATACTGACACACTCAACAGGACCCTGTAAATACTAACACACTCCCCAGTCCCCAGTCAATACTGACAAACTCCACAGTCCTATGTAAATACTGACACAGTCCCCAAGACCCTTTAAATACTGACACATTTCCCAGGTCCCTGTAAATAATGCCGCTCTCCCCAGCCCCTGTAAATAATGACACACTCCCCAGTCCCCCTTAAATACTGAGACACTCCCCAGTCTCATTTAAATACTGACATTCTCCACAGGACCATGTAAATACTGACACACTCCCCAGTCCCTTGTAAACACTGACACACTCCCCAGTCCCATGTGAATACACTCCCCAGGACACTGTAAACACTGACACACACCTCAGTCCCCCGTAAATACTGACACACTCCCCAGTCCCCAGTCAATACTGACACACTCCACTGTCCTATGTAAATACTGACACAGTCCCCAAGACCCTGTAAATACTGACACATTTCCCAGGTCCCTGTAAATAATGCCGCTCTCCCCAGCCCCTGTATATAATGACACACTCCCAAGTCCCCCTTAAATACTGAGACACTCCCCAGTCCCATTTAAATACTGACATTCTCCACAGGACCATGTAATACTGACGCTCTCCCCAGGTCCCTATAAATAGTGACGCTCTCCCCAGTCCCTGTAAACACTGACACACTCCCCAGGGCCCTGTAAATACTGCCACTCTCCCCACTTCCATGTAAATACTGACACACTCCCCAGTCCCCTGTAAACACTGACACACTCCCCAGGACCCTGTAAATACTGCCACTCTCCCCACTTCCATGTAAATACTGACACACTCCCCAGTCCCCTGTAAACACTGACACACTCCCCAGGGCCCTGTAAATACTGACATACTCCACAGTCCCATGTAAATACTGAAAGACTCCCCGATCTACTGTATACACGGACACACTCCCCAGTCCCATGTAAATACTGACACACTCCCCAGTCTCATGTAAAAAGTGACACACTCGCCAGTCCCCTGTACACACTGACATACTCCCCAGTCCCCTGTAAGCCCTGACACACACCCCAGGGCCCTGTCAATACTGACACACTCCCCAGTCCCCTGCAAACACTGACACACTCCCCCGTCCCATGAAAACGCTGACACACTCCCCAGTCCCATGTAAATACGTACACACTCCCCAAGACCATGTAAATACTGACATACTCCCCGGGACTCTGTAAACACTGACATACTCCCTGGGTCCCTGTAAACACTGACACACTCCCCAGTCCCCTGTAAATACTGACACACTCCCCAGTCCCATGTAAATACTGACACTCTCCCCAGTCCGCTGTAAACACTGACACACTCCCCAGGTCCGTGTAAATACTGACGCTCTCCCCAGGACCCTGTAAATACTGACACACTCCCCAGTTCCATACTGACACTCTCCCCAGGTCCCTATAAATACTGACGCTCTCCCCAGTCCCTGTAAACACTGACACACTCCCCAGTCCCCAGTAAATACTGACATACTCACCAGACCCTCTGTCAACAGTGACACACTCCCCAGTAACCTGTAAATACTGCACACACTCCCCAGTCCCATGTTATTACTGACACACTCCCCAGTCCCCTGTAAATACTGGCACACACCCTAGGAACTTGTAAATACTGAAACACTCCCCTGTCCCCTGCAAACACTGAGACTCTCCTCAGTCACTTGTAAACACTGACACACTCCCCAGGCCCCTGTAAACACTGACACACTCCATAGGACCCTATAAATACTGACACACTCCCCAGTCCCCTGTAAATAATGACACACTCCCAAGTCCCCCTTAAATACTGAGACACTCCCCAGTCCCATTTAAATACTGACATTCTCCACAGGTCCATGTAAATACTGACACACTCCCCAGTCCCTTGTAAACACTGACACACTCCCCAGCCCATGTAAATACTGACACACTCCCCAGGACCCTGTAAACACTGACACACTCCACAGTCCCCTGTAAATACTGACCCACTCCCCAGGACCCTGTAAATACTGACACACTCCCCAGTCCCCCTTAAATACTGACACACTCCCCAGTCCCCTGTAAATACTGACACACTCCCCAGACCCCAGTTAACACTGACACACTGCCCAGTCCCATGTAAATACTGACACACTCCCCAGGACCCTGTAAATACTGACCCAGTCCCCAGTCCCCCTTAAATACTGACACACTCCCCAGTCCCCTGTAAATACTGACACACTCCACAGACCCCAGTAAACACTGATACACTGCCCAGTCCCATGTAAATACTGACACACTCCCCAGTCCAGTGTAAACACTGACACACTCCCCAATCCCCCTTAAATACTGACACACTCCCCAGTCCCATGTAAATACTGACACTCTCCCCAGGTCCCTGTAAATGCTGACACACTCCCCAGTCCCAAGTAAATAGTGACACACTCCCCAGTCCCATGTAAATACTGACACACTCAACAGGACCCTGTAAATACTGACACACTCCCCAGTCCCCAGTCAATACTGACAAACTCCACAGTCCTATGTAAATACTGACACAGTCCCCAAGACCCTTTAAATACTGACACATTTCCCAGGTCCCTGTAAATAATGCCGCTCTCCCCAGCCCCTGTAAATAATGACACACTCCCCAGTCCCCCTTAAATACTGAGACACTCCCCAGTCTCATTTAAATACTGACATTCTCCACAGGACCATGTAAATACTGACACACTCCCCAGTCCCTTGTAAACACTGACACACTCCCCAGTCCCATGTGAATACTGACACACTCCCCAGGACACTGTAAACACTGACACACACCTCAGTCCCCCGTAAATACTGACACACTCCCCAGTCCCCAGTCAATACTGACACACTCCACTGTCCTATGTAAATACTGACACAGTCCCCAAGACCCTGTAAATACTGACACATTTCCCAGGTCCCTGTAAATAATGCCGCTCTCCCCAGCCCCTGTATATAATGACACACTCCCAAGTCCCCCTTAAATACTGAGACACTCCCCAGTCCCATTTAAATACTGACATTCTCCACAGGACCATGTAATACTGACGCTGTCCCCAGGTCCCTGTAAATAATGCCGCTCTCCCCAGCCCCTGTATATAATGACACACTCCCAAGTCCCCCTTAAATACTGAGACACTCCCCAGTCCCATTTAAATACTGACATTCTCCACAGGACCATGTAAATACTGACACACTCCCCAGTCCCTGTAAACACTGACACACTCCCCAGGGCCCTGTAAATACTGCCACTCTCCCCACTTCCATGTAAATACTGACACACTCCCCAGTCCCCTGTAAACACTGACACACTCCCCAGGACCCTGTAAATACTGCCACTCTCCCCACTTCCATGTAAATACTGACACACTCCCCAGTCCCCTGTAAACACTGACACACTCCCCAGGGCCCTGTAAATACTGACATACTCCACAGTCCCATGTAAATACTGAAAGACTCCCCGATCTACTGTATACACGGACACACTCCCCAGTCCCATGTAAATACTGACACACTCCCCAGTCTCATGTAAAAAGTGACACACTCGCCAGTCCCCTGTACACACTGACATACTCCCCAGTCCCCTGTAAGCCCTGACACACACCCCAGGGCCCTGTCAATACTGACACACTCCCCAGTCCCCTGCAAACACTGACACACTCCCCCGTCCCATGAAAACGCTGACACACTCCCCAGTCCCATGTAAATACGTACACACTCCCCAAGACCATGTAAATACTGACATACTCCCCGGGACTCTGTAAACACTGACATACTCCCTGGGTCCCTGTAAACACTGACACACTCCCCAGTCCCCTGTAAATACTGACACACTCCCCAGTCCCATGTAAATACTGACACTCTCCCCAGTCCGCTGTAAACACTGACACACTCCCCAGGTCCGTGTAAATACTGACGCTCTCCCCAGGACCCTGTAAATACTGACACACTCCCCAGTTCCATACTGACACTCTCCCCAGTTCCCTATAAATACTGACGCTCTCCCCAGTCCCTGTAAACACTGACACACTCCCCAGTCCCCAGTAAATACTGACATACTCACCAGACCCTCTGTCAACAGTGACACACTCCCCAGTAACCTGTAAATACTGCACACACTCCCCAGTCCCATGTTATTACTGACACACTCCCCAGTCCCCTGTAAATACTGGCACACACCCTAGGAACTTGTAAATACTGAAACACTCCCCTGTCCCCTGCAAACACTGAGACTCTCCTCAGTCACTTGTAAACACTGACACACTCCCCAGGCCCCTGTAAACACTGACACACTCCATAGGACCCTATAAATACTGACACACTCCCCAGTCCCCTGTAAATAATGACACACTACCAAGTCCCCCTTAAATACTGAGACACTCCCCAGTCCCAATTAAATACTGACATTCTCCACAGGTCCATGTAAATACTGATACACTCCCCAGTCCCTTGTAAACACTGACACACTCCCATAGCCCATGTAAATACTGACACACTCCCCAGGACCCTGTAAACACTGACACACTCCACAGTCCCCTGTAAATACTGACCCACTCCCCAGGACCCTGTAAACATTGACACACTCCACAGTCCCCTGTAAATACTGACACACTCCCCAGTCCCCCTTAAATACTGACACACTCCCCAGTCCCCTGTAAATACTGACACACTGCCCAGTCCCTTGTAAACACTGACACACTCCCCAGTCCCATGTGAATACTGACACACTCCCCAGGACACTGTAAACAGTGACACACACCTCAGTCCCCCGTAAATACTGACACACTCCCCAGTCCCCAGTCAATACTGACACACTCCACTGTCCTATGTAAATACTGACACAGTCCCCAAGACCCTGTAAATACTGACACATTTCCCAGGTCCCTGTAAATAATGCCGCTCTGCACAGCCCCTGTAAATAATGACACACTCCCAAGTCCCCCTTAAATACTGAGACACTCCCCAGTCCCATTTAAATACTGACATTCTCCACAGGTCCATGTAAATACTGACACACTCCCCAGTCCCTTGTAAACACTGACACACTCCCCAGCCCATGTAAATACTGACACACTCCCCAGGACCCTGTCAACACTGACACACTCCACAGTCCCCTGTAAATACTGACCCACTCCCCAGGACCCTGTAAACATTGACACACTACACAGTCCCCTGTAAATACTGACACACTCCCCAGTCCCCCTTAAATACTGACACACTCCCCAGTCCCCTGTAAATACTGACACACTCCCCAGTCCCATGTAAATACTGACACACTCCCCAGGACCTTGTAAACACTGACACACTCCACAGTCCCCTGTAAATACTGACCCACACCCCAGGACCCTGTAAACATTGACACACTCCACAGTCCCCTGTAAATACTGACACTCTCCCTAGGACCCTGTAAATACTGACACACTCCCCAGTCCACTGTAAACACTGACACACTCCCCAGGACCCTGTAAACACTGACACACTCCCCAGTCCCCCTTAAATACTGACACACTCCCCAGACCCCAGTTAACACTGACACACTGCCCAGTCCCATGTAAATACTGACACACTCCCCAGGACCCTGTAAATACTGACCCACTCCCCAGTCCCCCTTAAATACTGACACACTCCCCAGTCCCCTGTAAATACTGACACACTCCCCAGACCCCAGTAAACACTGATACACTGCCCAGTCCCATCTAAATAATGACACACTCCCCAGTCCCCCTTAAATATTGAGACACTCCCCAGTCCCATTTAAATACTGACACACTCCCCAGTCCCATGCAAATAATGACACACTCCCCAGGACTCTGTAAACACTGACACCCACCTCAGTCCCCTGTAAATACTGACAAACTCCCCAGTCCCCTGTAAACACTGACACACTCCCCAGTCCCATGTAAATACTGACACACTCCCCAGGACCTTGTAAACACTGACACCCACCTCAGTCCCCTGTAAATACTGACAAACTCCCCAGACCCCTGTAAACACTGACACACTCCCCAGTCCCATGTAAATACTGACACACTCCCCAGGACCTTGTAAACACTGACACACTCCACAGTCCCCTGTAAATACTAACCCACTCCCCAGGACCCTGTAAACATTGACACACTCCACAGTCCCCTGTAAATACTGACACTCTCCCTAGGACCCTGTAAATACTGACACACTCCCCAGTCCCATGTAAATATTGACACACACCACAGTGCCCTGTAAACACTGACACACTCCCCAGTACGATGTAAATACTGACACACTCCCCAGTCCACTGTAAACACTGACACACTCCCCAGTCCCCCTTAAATACTGACACACTCCCCAGTCCCTTGTAAATACTGACACACTCCTCAGACCCCAGTAAACACTGACACACTGCCCAGTCCCATGTAAACACTGACACACTCCCCAGTCCCCCTTAAATACTGACACACTCCCCAGTCCCCTGTAAATACTGACACACTCCTCAGACCCCAGTAAACACTGACACACTGTCCAGTCCCATGTAAATACTGACCCACTCCCCAGGACCCTGTAAACATTGATACACTCCGCAGTCCCCCTTAAATACTGACACACTCCCCAGTCCCATGTAAATACTGACACTCTCCCCAGGTCCCTGTAAATACTGACACACTCCCCAGTCCCCTGTAAACACTGACACACTCAGCAGTCAACAGTCAATACTGACACACTCCTCAGTCCTCTGTAAACACTGACACACGCCCCAGTCCCCTATAAACACTGACACACTCCCCAGTCCCCTGTAAATACTGACACACTCCCCAGACCTCAGTAAACACTGACACACTGCCCAGTCCCCTGTAAATACAGACACACTCCACAGGAACCTGTAAATACAGACACACTCCCCAGTCCCATGTAAATACAGACACACTCCCCAGTCCCCTCTAAATACTGACACACACCCCAGGAATCTGTAAATACAGACACACTCCCCAGTCCCCCGTAAATGCTGACACACTCCCCAGACCCCTGTAAATACTGACACACACCTCAGGGACCTGTAAATACTGACACACACCCCAGGAACCTGTAAATACAGACACACTCCCTAGTCCCCTGTAAATACTGACACACTTCGCAGTACCCTGTAAATACTGACACCCTCCCTAGTCCCCTTTAAATACTGACACACTCCCCAGACCCCTGTAAATACTGACACACACCCCAGGAACCTGTAAAAACAGACACACTCCCCAGTCCCCTGTAAGTGCTGACAGACACACCCCAGGAACCTGTAAATACTGACACACTCCCCAGTCCCCTGTAAATACTGACAAACTCCCCAGTCCCCCGTTAATGCTGACACACTCCCCAGTCCCATGTAAATACTGACACACACACCAGGAAACTGTAAATACAGACACAATCCCTAGTCCCCTGTAAATACTGACACACTCCCCAGTCCCATGTAAATAGTGACACAGTCCCCAGTCCCATGTAAATACTGACACTCTCCCCAGTTCCCTGTAAATACTGACAAACTCCCCAGGACCCTGTAAATACTGACACATACCCCAGGAACCTGTAAATACTGACACACTCCCCATTCCTCTGTAAACACTGACACATACCCCAGGAACCTGTAAATACTGACACACTCCCCAGTCCCCTGTAAACTCTGACACACTCCCCAGTCCCCTGTAAACTCTGACACACTCCCCAGTCCCAAGTAAATTCTGACACATTCCCCAGTCCCCTGTAAATACTGACAAACTCCCCAGGACCCTGTAAATACAGACATACTCCCCAGTCCCATGTAAATACTGACACACTCCCCAGGACCCTGTAAACACTGACCCACTCCCCAGGACCCTGTAAACATTGACACACTCCCCAGGACCCAGTAAATACTGACTCACTCCCCAGTCCCATGTAAATACTGACACACTCCCCAGGACCTTGTAAACACTGACACACTCCACAGTCCCCTGTAAATACTGACCCACACCCCAGGACCCTGTAAACATTGACACACTCCACAGTCCCCTGTAAATACTGACACTCTCCCTAGGACCCTGTAAATACTGACACACTCCCCAGTCCACTGTAAACACTGACACACTCCCCAGGACCCTGTAAACACTGACACACTCCCCAGTCCCCCTTAAATACTGACACACTCCCCAGACCCCAGTTAACACTGACACACTGCCCAGTCCCATGTAAATACTGACACACTCCCCAGGACCCTGTAAATACTGACCCACTCCCCAGTCCCCCTTAAATACTGACACACTCCCCAGTCCCCTGTAAATACTGACACACTCCCCAGACCCCAGTAAACACTGATACACTGCCCAGTCCCATGTAAATAATGACACACTCCCCAGTCCCCCTTAAATATTGAGACACTCCCCAGTCCCATTTAAATACTGACACACTCCCCAGTCCCATGCAAATAATGACACACTCCCCAGGACCCTGTAAACACTGACACCCACCTCAGTCCCCTGTAAATACTGACAAACTCCCCAGTCCCCTGTAAACACTGACACACTCCCCAGTCCCATGTAAATACTGACACACTCCCCAGGACCTTGTAAACACTGACACCCACCTCAGTCCCCTGTAAATACTGACAAACTCCCCAGACCCCTGTAAACACTGACACACTCCCCAGTCCCATGTAAATACTGACACACTCCCCAGGACCTTGTAAACACTGACACACTCCACAGTCCCCTGTAAATACTAACCCACTCCCCAGGACCCTGTAAACATTGACACACTCCACAGTCCCCTGTAAATACTGACACTCTCCCTAGGACCCTGTAAATACTGACACACTCCCCAGTCCCATGTAAATATTGACACACACCACAGTGCCCTGTAAACACTGACACACTCCCCAGTACGATGTAAATACTGACACACTCCCCAGTCCACTGTAAACACTGACACACTCCCCAGTCCCCCTTAAATACTGACACACTCCCCAGTCCCTTGTAAATACTGACACACTCCTCAGAACCCAGTAAACACTGACACACTGCCCAGTCCCATGTAAACACTGACACACTCCCCAGTCCCCCTTAAATACTGACACACTCCCAGGTCCCCTGTAAATACTGACACACTCCTCAGACCCCAGTAAACACTGACACACTGTCCAGTCCCATGTAAATACTGACCCACTCCCCAGGACCCTGTAAACATTGACACACTCCGCAGTCCCCCTTAAATACTGACACACTCCCCAGTCCCATGTAAATACTGACACTCTCCCCAGGTCCCTGTAAATACTGACACACTCCCCAGTCCCCTGTAAACACTGACACACTCAGCAGTCAACAGTCAATACTGACACACTCCTCAGTCCTCTGTAAACACTGACACACGCCCCAGTCCCCTATAAACACTGACACACTCCCCAGTCCCCTGTAAATACTGACACACTCCTCAGACCTCAGTAAACACTGACACACTGCCCAGTCCCCTGTAAATACAGACACACTCCACAGGAACCTGTAAATACAGACACACTCCCCAGTCCCATGTAAATACAGACACACTCCCCAGTCCCCTCTAAATACTGACACACACCCCAGGAATCTGTAAATACAGACACACTCCCCAGTCCCCCGTAAATGCTGACACACTCCCCAGACCCCTGTAAATACTGACACACACCCCAGGGACCTTTAAATACTGACACACACCCCAGGAACCTGTAAATACAGACACACTCCCTAGTCCCCTGTAAATACTGACACACTTCGCAGTACCCTGTAAATACTGACACCCTCCCTAGTCCCCTTTAAATACTGACACACTCCCCAGACCCCTGTAAATACTGACACACACCCCAGGAACCTGTAAAAACAGACACACTCCCCAGTCCCCTGTAAGTGCTGACAGACACACCCCAGGAACCTGTAAATACTGACACACTCCCCAGTCCCCTGTAAATACTGACAAACTCCCCAGTCCCCCGTTAATGCTGACACACTCCCCAGTCCCATGTAAATACTGACACACACACCAGGAAACTGTAAATACTGACACACTCCCCAGTCCCATGTAAATACTGACACTCTCCCCAGTTCCCTGTAAATACTGACAAACTCCCCAGGACCCTGTAAATACTGACACATACCCCAGGAACCTGTAAATACTGACACACTCCCCATTCCTCTGTAAACACTGACACATACCCCAGGAACCTGTAAATACTGACACACTCCCCAGTCCCCTGTAAACTCTGACACACTCCCCAGTCCCATGTAAATACTGACACACTCCCCAGGACCTTGTAAACACTGACACCCACCTCAGTCCCCTGTAAATACTGACAAACTCCCCAGACCCCTGTAAACACTGACACACTCCCCAGTCCCATGTAAATACTGACACACTCCCCAGGACCTTGTAAACACTGACACACTCCACAGTCCCCTGTAAATACTAACCCACTCCCCAGGACCCTGTAAACATTGACACACTCCACAGTCCCCTGTAAATACTGACACTCTCCCTAGGACCCTGTAAATACTGACACACTCCCCAGTCCCATGTAAATATTGACACACACCACAGTGCCCTGTAAACACTGACACACTCCCCAGTACGATGTAAATACTGACACACTCCCCAGTCCACTGTAAACACTGACACACTCCCCAGTCCCCCTTAAATACTGACACACTCCCCAGTCCCTTGTAAATACTGACACACTCCTCAGACCCCAGTAAACACTGACACACTGCCCAGTCCCATGTAAACACTGACACACTCCCCAGTCCCCCTTAAATACTGACACACTCCCCAGTCCCCCTTAAATACTGACACACTCCCCAGTCCCCTGTAAATACTGACACACTCCCCAGTCCCCTGTAAACACTGACACACTCCCCAGTCCCATGTAAATACTGACACACTCCCCAGGACCCTGTAAACACTGACACACTCCACAGTCTCCTGTAAATACTGACCCACTCCCCAGGACCCTGTAAACATTGACACACTCCCCAGTCCACTGTAACCCCTGACACACTCCCCAGGAACCTGTAAACACTGACACACTCCCCAGTCCCCCTTAAATACTGACACACTCCCCAGTCCCATGTAAATACTGACACTCTCCCCAGGTCCCTGTAAATACTGACACACTCCCCAGTCCCCCTTAAATACTGACACACTCCCCAGTCCCATGTAAATACTGACACTCTCCCCAGCCCCTGTAAATAATGACACACTCCCCAGTCCCCCTTTAGTACTGAGACACTCCCCAGTCCCACTTAAATACTGACATTCTCCACAGGACCATGTAAATACTGACACACTCCCCAGTCCCTTGTAAACACTGACACACTCCCCAGCCCATGTAAATACTGACACACTCCCCAGGACCCTGTAAACACTGACACACTCCACAGTCCCCTGTAAATACTGACCCACTCCCCAGGACCCTGTAAACATTGACACACTACACAGTCCCCCTTAAATACTGACACACTCCCCAGTCCCCTGTAAATACTGACACACTCCCCAGTCCCATGTAAATACTGACACACTCCCCAGGACCTTGTAAACACTGACACACTCCACAGTCCCCTGTAAATACTGACCCACACCCCAGGACCCTGTAAACATTGACACACTCCACAGTCCCCTGTAAATACTGACACTCTCCCTAGGACCCTGTAAATACTGACACACTCCCCAGTCCACTGTAAACACTGACACACTCCCCAGGACCCTGTAAACACTGACACACTCCCCAGTCCCCCTTAAATACTGACACACTCCCCAGACCCCAGTTAACACTGACACACTGCCCAGTCCCATGTAAATACTGACACACTCCCCAGGACCCTGTAAATACTGACCCACTCCCCAGTCCCCCTTAAATACTGACACACTCCCCAGTCCCCTGTAAATACTGACACACTCCCCAGACCCCAGTAAACACTGATACACTGCCCAGTCCCATGTAAATAATGACACACTCCCCAGTCCCCCTTAAATATTGAGACACTCCCCAGTCCCATTTAAATACTGACATTCTCCACAGGACCATGTAAATACTGACACACTCCCCAGTCCCTTGTAAACACTGACACACTCCCCAGTCCCATGTGAATACTGACACACTCCCCAGTCCCTTGTAAACACTGACACACTCCCCAGTCCCATGTGAATACTGACACACTCCCCAGTCCCATGTGAATACTGACACACTCCTCAGTCCCTGTAAACACTGACACACTCCCCAGTCCCATGCAAATAATGACACACTCCCCAGGACCCTGTAAACACTGACACCCACCTCAGTCCCCAATAAATACTGACAAACTCCCCAGTCCCCTGTAAACACTGACACACTCCCCAGTCCCATGTAAATACTGACACACTCCCCAGGACCTTGTAAACACTGACACCCACCTCAGTCCCCTGTAAATACTGACAAACTCCCCAGACCCCTGTAAACACTGACACACTCCCCAGTCCCATGTAAATACTGACACACTCCCCAGGTCCCTGTAAATACTGACCCACTCCCCAGTCCCCCTTAAATACTGACGCACTCCCCAGTCCCCTGTAAATACTGACACACTCCCCAGACCCCAGTAAACACTGATACACTGCCCAGTCCCATGTAAATAATGACACACTCCCCAGTCCCCCTTAAATATTGAGACACTCCCCAGTCCCATTTAAATACTGACATTCTCCACAGGACCATGTAAATACTGACACACTCCCCAGTCCCTTGTAAACACTGACACACTCCCCAGTCCCATGTGAATACTGACACACTCCCCAGTCCCTTGTAAACACTGACACACTCCCCAGTCCCATGTGAATACTGACACACTCCCCAGTCCCATGTGAATACTGACACACTCCTCAGTCCCTGTAAACACTGACACACTCCCCAGTCCCATGCAAATAATGACACACTCCCCAGGACCCTGTAAACACTGACACCCACCTCAGTCCCCAATAAATACTGACAAACTCCCCAGTCCCCTGTAAACACTGACACACTCCCCAGTCCCATGTAAATACTGACACACTCCCCAGGACCTTGTAAACACTGACACCCACCTCAGTCCCCTGTAAATACTGACAAACTCCCCAGACCCCTGTAAACACTGACACACTCCCCAGTCCCATGTAAATACTGACACACTCCCCAGGACCTTGTAAACACTGACACACTCCACAGTCCCCTGTAAATACTAACCCACTCCCCAGGACCCTGTAAACATTGACACACTCCACAGTCCCCTGTAAATACTGACACTCTCCCTAGGACCCTGTAAATACTGACACACTCCCCAGTCCCATGTAAATATTGACACACACCACAGTGCCCTGTAAACACTGACACACTCCCCAGTATGATGTAAATACTGACACACTCCCCAGTCCACTGTAAACACTGACACACTCCCCAGTCCCCCTTAAATACTGACACACTCCCCAGTCCCTTGAAAATACTGACACACTCCTCAGACCCCAGTAAACACTGATACACTGCCCAGTCCCATGTAAACACTGACACACTCCCCAGTCCCCCTTAAATACTGACACACTCCCCAGTCCCCCTTAAATACTGACACACTCCCCAGTCCCCTGTAAATACTGACACACTCCTCAGACCCCAGTAAACACTGACACACTGTCCAGTCCCATGAAAATACTGACCCACTCCCCAGGACCCTGTAAACATTGACACACTCCGCAGTCCCCCTTAAATACTGACACACTCCCCAGTCCCATGTAAATACTGACACTCTCCCCAGGTCCCTGTAAATACTGACACACTCCCCAGTCCCCTGTAAACACTGACACACTCAGCAGTCAACAGTCAATACTGACACACTCCTCAGTCCTCTGTAAACACTGACACACGCCCCAGTCCCCTATAAACAATGACACACTCCCCAGTCCCCTGTAAATACTGACACACTCCCCAGACCCCAGTAAACACTGACAGACTGCCCAGTCCCCTGTAAATACAGACACACTCCACAGGAACCTGTAAATACAGACACACTCCCCAGTCCCATGTAAATACAGACACACTCCCCAGTCCCCTCTAAATACTGACACACACCCCAAGGACCTGTAAATACTGACACACACCCCAGGAACCTGTAAATACAGACACACTCCCTAGTCCCCTGTAAATACTGACACACTTCTCAGTACCCTGTAAATACTGACACCCTCCCTAGTCCCCTTTAAATACTGACACACTCCCCAGACCCCTGTAAATACTGACACACACCCCAGGAACCTGTAAAAACAGACACACTCCCCAGTCCCCTGTAAGTGCTGACAGACACACCCCAGGAACCTGTAAATACTGACACACTCCCCAGTCCCCTGTAAATACTGACAAACTCCCCAGTCCCCCGTTAATGCTGACACACTCCCCAGTCCCATGTAAATACTGACACACACACCAGGAAACTGTAAATACAGACACAATCCCAAGTCCCCTGTAAATACTGACACACTCCCCAGTCCCATGTAAATAGTGACACAGTCCCCAGTCCCATGTAAATACTGACACTCTCCCCAGTTCCCTGTAAATACTGACAAACTCCCCAGGACCCTGTAAATACTGACACATACCCCAGGAACCTGTAAATACTGACACACTCCCCATTCCTCTGTAAACACTGACACATACCCCAGGAACCTGTAAATACTGACACACTCCCCAGTCCCCTGTAAACTCTGACACACTCCCCAGTCCCAAGTAAATTCTGACACATTCCCCAGTCCCGTGTAAATACTGACAAACTCCCCAGGACCCTGTAAATACAGACATACTCCCCAGTCCCAGGTAAATACTGACAATCTCCCCAGGCCCCTGTAAACACTGACACACTCCCCAGTCCCATGTAAATACTGACACACTCCCCCGGACCCTGTAAACACTGACACACTCCACAGTCTCCTGTAAATACTGACCCACTCCCCAGGACCCTGTAAACATTGACACACTCCCCAGTCCACTGTAACCCCTGACACACTCCCCAGGAACCTGTAAACACTGACACACTCCCCAGTCCCCCTTAAATACTGACACACTCCCCAGTCCCATGTAAATACTGACACTCTCCACAGGTCCCTGTAAATACTGACACACTCCCCAGTCCCCCTTAAATACTGACACACTCCCCAGTCCCATGTAAATACTGACACTCTCCCCAGCCCCTGTAAATAATGACACACTCCCCAGTCCCCCTTTAGTACTGAGACACTCCCCAGTCCCACTTAAATACTGACATTCTCCACAGGACCATGTAAATACTGACACACTCCCCAGTCCCTTGTAAACACTGAAACACTCCCCAGTCCCATGTGAATACTGACACACTCCCCAGGACCCTGTAAACACTGACACACACCTCAGTCCCCCGTAAATACTGACACACTCCCCAGTCCCCAGTCAATACTGACACACTCCACTGTCCTATGTAAATACTGACACAGTCCCCAAGACCCTGTAAATACTGACACACTTCCCAGTCCGCTGTAAATACTGACCCACAGCCCAGGACCCTGTAAACATTGACACACTCCACAGTCCCCTGTAAATACTGACAATCTCCCTAGGACCCTGTAAACACTGACACACTCCCCAGTCCCCCTTAAATACTGACACACTCCCCAGTCCCATGTAAATACTGACACACTCCCCAGGACCCTGTAAATACTGACCCAGTCCCCAGTCCCCCTTAAATACTGACACACTCCACAGACCCCAGTAAACACTGATACACTGCCCAGTCCCATGTAAATAATGACACACTCCCCAGTCCCCCTTAAATATTGAGACACTCCCCAGTCCCATTTAAATACTGACATTCTCCACAGGTCCGTGTAAATACTGACGCTCACCCCAGGACCCTGTAAATACTGACACACTCCCCAGTTCCATACTGACACTCTCCCCAGGTCCCTATAAATACTGACGCTCTCCCCAGTCCCTGTAAACACTGACACACTCCCCAGTCCCCAGTAAATACTGACATACTCACCAGACCCTCTGTCAACAGTGACACACTCCCCAGTAACCTGTAAATACTGCACACACTCCCCAGTCCCATGTTATTACTGACACACTCCCCAGTCCCCTGTAAATACTGGCACACACCCTAGGAACTTGTAAATACTGAAACACTCCCCTGTCCCCTGCAAACACTGAGACTCTCCTCAGTCACTTGTAAACACTGACACACTCCCCAGGCCCCTGTAAACACTGACACACTCCATAGGACCCTATAAATACTGACACACTCCCCAGTCCCCTGTAAATAATGACACACTACCAAGTCCCCCTTAAATACTGAGACACTCCCCAGTCCCATTTAAATACTGACATTCTCCACAGGTCCATGTAAATACTGACACACTCCCCAGTCCCTTGTAAACACTGACACACTCCCCAGCCCATGTAAATACTGACACACTCCCCAGGACCCTGTAAACACTGACACACTCCACAGTCCCCTGTAAATACTGACCCACTCCCCAGGACCCTGTAAACATTGACACACTCCACAGTCCCCTGTAAATACTGACACACTCCCCAGTCCCCCTTAAATACTGACACACTCCCCAGTCCCCAGTAAATACTGACACACTGCCCAGTCCCTTGTAAACACTGACACACTCCCCAGTCCCATGTGAATACTGACACACTCCCCAGGACACTGTAAACACTGACACACACCTCAGTCCCCCGTAAATACTGACACACTCCCCAGTCCCCAGTCAATACTAACACACTCCACTGTCCTATGTAAATACTGACACAGTCCCCAAGACCCTGTAAATACTGACACATTTCCCAGGTCCCTGTAAATAATGCCGCTCTGCACAGCCCCTGTAAATAATGACACACTCCCAAGTCCCCCTTAAATACTGAGACACTCCCCAGTCCCATTTAAAAACTGACATTCTCCACAGGTCCATGTAAATACTGACACACTCCCCAGTCCCTTGTAAACACTGACACACTCCCCAGCCCATGTAAATACTGACACACTCCCCAGGACCCTGTAAACACTGACACACTCCACAGTCCCCTGTAAATACTGACCCACTCCCCAGGACCCTGTAAACATTGACACACTACACAGTCCCCTGTAAATACTGACACACTCCCCAGTCCCCCTTAAATACTGACACACTCCCCAGTCCCCTGTAAATACTGACACACTCCCCAGTCCCATGTAAATACTGACACTCTCCCTAGGACCCTGTAAATACTGACACACTCCCCAGTCCACTGTAAACACTGACACACTCCCCAGGACCCTGTAAACACTGACACACTCCCCAGTCCCCCTTAAATACTGACACACTCCCCAGACCCCAGTTAACACTGACACACTGCCCAGTCCCATGTAAATACTGACACACTCCCCAGGACCCTGTAAATACTGACCCACTCCCCAGTCACCCTTAAATACTAACACACTCCCCAGTCCCCTGTAAATACTGACACACTCCCCAGACCCCAGTAAACACTGATACACTGCCCAGTCCCATGTAAATAATGACACACTCCCCAGTCCCCCTTAAATATTGAGACACTCCCCAGTCCCATTTAAATACTGACATTCTCCACAGGACCATGTAAATACTGACACACTCCCCAGTCCCTTGTAAACACTGACACACTCCCCAGTCCCATGTGAATACTGACACACTCCCCAGTCCCTTGTAAACACTGACACACTCCCCAGTCCCATGTGAATACTGACACACTCCCCAGTCCCATGTGAATACTGACACACTCCCCAGTCCCATGCAAATAATGACACACTCCCCAGGACCCTGTAAACACTGACACCCACCTCAGTCCCCTGTAAATACTGACAAACTCCCCAGTCCCCTGTAAACACTGACACACTCCCCAGTCCCATGTAAATACTGACACACTCCCCAGGACCTTGTAAACACTGACACCCACCTCAGTCCCCTGTAAATACTGACAAACTCCCCAGACCCCTGTAAACACTGACACACTCCCCAGTCCCATGTAAATACTGACACACTCCCCAGGACCTTGTAAACACTGACGCACTCCACAGTCCCCTGTAAATACTAACCCACTCCCCAGGACCCTGTAAACATTGACACACTCCACAGTCCCCTGTAAATACTGACACTCTCCCTAGGACCCTGTAAATACTGACACACTCCCCAGTCCCATGTAAATATTGACACACACCACAGTGCCCTGTAAACACTGACACACTCCCCAGTACGATGTAAATACTGACACACTCCCCAGTCCACTGTAAACACT
The DNA here is from genome assembly GCF_030144855.1 of Hypanus sabinus. NCBI lineage: Eukaryota > Metazoa > Chordata > Chondrichthyes > Myliobatiformes > Dasyatidae > Hypanus > Hypanus sabinus. The sequence continues at coordinate 2,391,828 of NC_082731.1, read as the reverse complement.
GACACACTCCCCAGTCCCCCTTAAATAATGACACACTCCCCAGTTCCTTGTAAATACTGACACACTCCTCAGACCCCAGTAAACACTGACACACTGCCCAGTCCCATGTAAACACTGACACACTCCCCAGTCCCCCTTAAATACTGACACACTCCCCAGTCCCCTGTAAATACTGACACACTCCTCAGACCCCAGTAAACACTGACACACTGTCCAGTCCCATGTAAATACTGACCCACTCCCCAGGACCCTGTAAACATTGACACACTCCGCAGTCCCCCTTAAATACTGACACACTCCCCAGTCCCATGTAAATACTGACACTCTCCCCAGGTCCCTGTAAATACTGACACACTCCCCAGTCCCCTGTAAACACTGACACACTCAGCAGTCAACAGTCAATACTGACACACTCCCTAGTCCCCTGTAAATACTGACACACTTCGCAGTACCCTGTAAATACTGACACCCTCCCTAGTCCCCTTTAAATACTGACACACTCCCCAGACCTCTGTAAATACTGACACACTCCCCAGACCCCAGTAAACACTGACACACTGCCCAGTCCCCTGTAAATACAGACACACTCCACAGGAACCTGTAAATACAGACACACTCCCCAGTCCCATGTAAATACAGACACACTCCCCAGTCCCCTCTAAATACTGACACACACCCCAGGAATCTGTAAATACAGACACACTCCCCAGTCCCCCGTAAATGCTGACACACTCCCTAGACCCCTGTAAATACTGACACACACCCCAAGGACCTGTAAATACTGACACACACCCCAGGAACCTGTAAATACAGACACACTCCCTAGTCCCCTGTAAATACTGACACACTTCGCAGTACCCTGTAAATACTGACACCCTCCCTAGTCCCCTTTAAATACTGACACACTCCCCAGACCTCTGTAAATACTGACACACACCCCAGGAACCTGTAAAAACAGACAAACTCCCCAGTCCCCCGTTAATGCTGACACACTCCCCAGTCCCATGTAAATACTGACACACACACCAGGAAACTGTAAATACAGACACACTCCCTAGTCCCCTGTAAATACTGACACACTCCCGAGTCCCCTGTAAATACTGACACACTCCCCAGTCCCATGTAAATAGTGACACAGTCCCCAGTCCCCTGTAAATACTGACACACTCCCCAGTCCCATGTAAATACTGACACACACACCAGGAAACTGTAAATACAGACACAATCCCTAGTCCCCTGTAAATACTGACACACTCCCCAGTCCCATGTAAATAGTGACACAGTCCCCAGTCCCATGTAAATACTGACACTCTCCCCAGTTCCCTGTAAATACTGACAAACTCCCCAGGACCCTGTAAATACTGACACATACCCCAGGAACCTGTAAATACTGACACACTCCCCATTCCTCTGTAAACACTGACACATACCCCAGGAACCTGTAAATACTGACACACTCCCCAGTCCCCTGTAAACTCTGACACACTCCCCAGTCCCCTGTAAACTCTGACACACTCCCCAGTCCCAAGTAAATTCTGACACATTCCCCAGTCCCCTGTAAATACTGACAAACTCCCCAGGACCCTGTAAATACAGACATACTCCCCAGTCCCAGGTAAATACTGACAATCTCCCCAGGCCCCTGTAAACACTGACACACTCCCCAGTCCCATGTAAATACTGACACACTCCCCAGGACCCTGTAAACACTGACACACTCCACAGTCTCCTGTAAATACTGACCCACTCCCCAGGACCCTGTAAACATTGACACACTCCCCAGTCCACTGTAACCCCTGACACACTCCCCAGGAACCTGTAAACACTGACACACTCCCCAGTCCCCCTTAAATACTGACACACTCCCCAGTCCCATGTAAATACTGACACTCTCCCCAGGTCCCTGTAAATACTGACACACTCCCCAGTCCCCCTTAAATACTGACACACTCCCCAGTCCCATGTAAATACTGACACTCTCCCAAGGTCCCTGTAAATACTGACACACTCCCCAGTCCCCTGTAAACACTGACACACTCAGCAGTCAACAGTCAATACTGACACACTCCCCAGTCCCCCGTAAATACTGACACACTCCCCAGACCCATGTAAATACTGACACACTCCCCGGGACCCTGTAAACACTGACACACTCCACAGTCCCCTGTAAATACTGACACACTCCCCAGTCCCCTCTAAATACTGACACACACCCCAGGAACCTGTAAATACAGACACAGTCCCCAGTCCCCCGTAAATGCTGACACACTCCCCAGACCCCTGTAAATACAGACACACACCCCAGGAACCTGTAAATACTGACACACTTCGCAGGACCCTGTAAACACTGACACACTCCCCAGTCCCCCTTAAATACTGACACACTCCCCAGTCCCATGTAAATACTGACACTCTCCCCAGGTCCCTGTAAATACTGACACACTCCCCAGTCCCCTGTAAACACTGACACACTCAGCAGTCAACAGTCAATACTGACACACTCCCCAGTGCCCCATAAATACTGACACACTCCCCAGACCCATGTAAATACTGACACACTCCCCAGGACCCTGTAAACACTGACACACTCCACAGTCCCCTGTAAATACTGACCCACTCCCCAGGACCCTGTAAACATTGACACACTCCACAGTCCCCTGTAAATACTGACACTCTCCCCAGTCCCATGTAACTACTGACACTCTCCCCAGGACCCTGTAAATACTGACACACTCCCCAGTACACTGTAAACACTGACACACTCCCCAGGACCCTGTAAACACTGACACACTCCCCAGTCCCCCTTAAATACTGACACACTCCCCAGTCCCATGTAAATACTGACATATTCCCCGGGACTCTGTAAACACTGACATACTCCCTGGGTCCCTGTAAACACTGACACACTCCCCAGTTCCCTGTAAATACTGACACACTCCCCAGTCCCCTGTAAACTCTGACACACTCCCCAGTCCCAAGTAAATTCTGACACATTCCCCAGTCCCCTGTAAATACTGACAAACTCCCCAGGACCCTGTAAATACAGACATACTCCCCAGTCCCAGGTAAATACTGACAATCTCCCCAGGCCCCTGTAAACACTGACACACTCCCCAGTCCCATGTAAATACTGACACACTCCCCAGGACCCTGTAAACACTGACACACTCCACAGTCTCCTGTAAATACTGACCCACTCCCCAGGACCCTGTAAACATTGACACACTCCCCAGTCCACTGTAACCCCTGACACACTCCCCAGGAACCTGTAAACACTGACACACTCCCCAGTCCCCCTTAAATACTGACACACTCCCCAGTCCCATGTAAATACTGACACTCTCCCCAGGTCCCTGTAAATACTGACACACTCCCCAGTCCCCCTTAAATACTGACACACTCCCCAGTCCCATGTAAATACTGACACTCTCCCCAGGTCCCTGTAAATACTGACACACTCCCCAGTCCCCTGTAAACACTGACAGACTCAGCAGTCAACAGTCAATACTGACACACTCCCCAGTCCCCCGTAAATACTGACACACTCCCCAGACCCATGTAAATACTGACACACTCCCCAGGACCCTGTAAACACTGACACACTCCACAATCCCCTGTAAATACTGACACACTCCCCAGTCCCCTCTAAATACTGACACACACCCCAGGAACCTGTAAATACAGACACAGTCCCCAGTCCCCCGTAAATGCTGACACACTCCCCAGACCCCTGTAAATACTGACACACACCCCAGGAACCTGTAAATACTGACACACTTCGCAGGACCCTGTAAACACTGACACACTCCCCAGTCCCCCTTAAATACTGACACACTCCCCAGTCCCATGTAAATACTGACACTCTCCCCAGGTCCCTGTAAATACTGACACACTCCCCAGTCCCCTGTAAACACTGACACACTCAGCAGTCAACAGTCAATACTGAGACACTCCCCAGTGCCCCGTAAATACTGACACACTCCCCAGACCCCTGTAAATACTGACACACTCCCCAGTCCCATGTAAATACTGACACACTCCCCAGTCTCATGTAAAAACTGACACACTCGCCAGTCCCCTGTACACACTGACATTCTCCCCAGTCCCCTGTAAGTCCTGACACACACCCCAGGGCCCTGTCAATACTGACACACTCCCCAGTACCCTGCAAACACTGACACACTCCCCCGTCCCATGAAAACGCTGACACACTCCCCAGTCCCCTGTAAATACTGCCACACTCCCCACTCTCCGGTAAATACTGACACACACACCAGTCCCCTGTAAATACTGCCACTCTCCCCACTTCCCTGTAAATACTGATACACTCCCCAGACCCCAGTAAACACTGACACACTGCCCAGTCCCCTGTAAATACTGACACACTCCACAGGAACCTGTAAATACAGACACACTCCCCAGTCCCATGTAAATACTGACACACTCCCCAGTCCCCTCTAAATACTGACACACACCCCAGGAACCTGTAAATACAGACACACTCACCAGTCCCCCGTAAGTGCTGACACACTCCCCAGACCCCTGTAAATACTGACACACACCCCAGGAACCTGTAAATACTGACACACACCCCAGGAACCTGTAAATACAGACACACTCCCCAGTCCCATGTAAATACTGACACACTTCGCAGGACCCTGTAAATACTGACACCCTCCCTAGTCCCCTTTAAATACTGACACACTCCCCAGACCCATGTAAATACTGACACACTCCCCAGGACCCTGTAAACACTGACACACTCCACAGTCCCCTGTAAATACTGACACACTCCCCAGTCCCATGTAACTACTGACACACTCCCCAGTCCACTGTAAACACTGACACACTCCCCAGGACCCTGTAAACACTGACACACTCCCCAGTCCCCCTTAAATACTGACACACTCCCCAGTCCCATGTAAATACTGACATACTCCCCCGGACTCTGTAAACACTGACATACTCCCTGGGTCCCTGTAAACACTGACACACTCCCCAGTTCCCTGTAAATACTGACACACTCCCCAGTCCCCTGTAAACTCTGACACACTCCCCAGTCCCAAGTAAATTCTGACACATTCCCCAGTCCCCTGTAAATACTGACAAACTCCCCAGGACCCTGTAAATACAGACATACTCCCCAGTCCCAGGTAAATACTGACAATCTCCCCAGGCCCCTGTAAACACTGACACACTCCCCAGTCCCATGTAAATACTGACACACTCCCCAGGACCCTGTAAACACTGACACACTCCACAGTCTCCTGTAAATACTGACCCACTCCCCAGGACCCTGTAAACATTGACACACTCCCCAGTCCACTGTAACCCCTGACACACTCCCCAGGAACCTGTAAACACTGACACACTCCCCAGTCCCCCTTAAATACTGACACACTCCCCAGTCCCATGTAAATACTGACACTCTCCCCAGGTCCCTGTAAATACTGACACACTCCCCAGTCCCCCTTAAATACTGACACACTCCCCAGTCCCATGTAAATACTGACACTCTCCCCAGGTCCCTGTAAATACTGACACACTCCCCAGTCCCCTGTAAACACTGACAGACTCAGCAGTCAACAGTCAATACTGACACACTCCCCAGTCCCCCGTAAATACTGACACACTCCCCAGACCCATGTAAATACTGACACACTCCCCAGGACCCTGTAAACACTGACACACTCCACAATCCCCTGTAAATACTGACACACTCCCCAGTCCCCTCTAAATACTGACACACACCCCAGGAACCTGTAAATACAGACACAGTCCCCAGTCCCCCGTAAATGCTGACACACTCCCCAGACCCCTGTAAATACTGACACACACCCCAGGAACCTGTAAATACTGACACACTTCGCAGGACCCTGTAAACACTGACACACTCCCCAGTCCCCCTTAAATACTGACACACTCCCCAGTCCCATGTAAATACTGACACTCTCCCCAGGTCCCTGTAAATACTGACACACTCCCCAGTCCCCTGTAAACACTGACACACTCAGCAGTCAACAGTCAATACTGAGACACTCCCCAGTGCCCCGTAAATACTGACACACTCCCCAGACCCCTGTAAATACTGACACACTCCCCAGTCCCATGTAAATACTGACACACTCCCCAGTCTCATGTAAAAACTGACACACTCGCCAGTCCCCTGTACACACTGACATTCTCCCCAGTCCCCTGTAAGTCCTGACACACACCCCAGGGCCCTGTCAATACTGACACACTCCCCAGTACCCTGCAAACACTGACACACTCCCCCGTCCCATGAAAACGCTGACACACTCCCCAGTCCCCTGTAAATACTGCCACACTCCCCACTCTCCGGTAAATACTGACACACACACCAGTCCCCTGTAAATACTGCCACTCTCCCCACTTCCCTGTAAATACTGATACACTCCCCAGACCCCAGTAAACACTGACACACTGCCCAGTCCCCTGTAAATACTGACACACTCCACAGGAACCTGTAAATACAGACACACTCCCCAGTCCCATGTAAATACTGACACACTCCCCAGTCCCCTCTAAATACTGACACACACCCCAGGAACCTGTAAATACAGACACACTCACCAGTCCCCCGTAAGTGCTGACACACTCCCCAGACCCCTGTAAATACTGACACACACCCCAGGAACCTGTAAATACTGACACACACCCCAGGAACCTGTAAATACAGACACACTCCCCAGTCCCATGTAAATACTGACACACTTCGCAGGACCCTGTAAATACTGACACCCTCCCTAGTCCCCTTTAAATACTGACACACTCCCCAGACCCATGTAAATACTGACACACTCCCCAGGACCCTGTAAACACTGACACACTCCACAGTCCCCTGTAAATACTGACACACTCCCCAGTCCCATGTAACTACTGACACACTCCCCAGTCCACTGTAAACACTGACACACTCCCCAGGACCCTGTAAACACTGACACACTCCCCAGTCCCCCTTAAATACTGACACACTCCCCAGTCCCATGTAAATACTGACATACTCCCCCGGACTCTGTAAACACTGACATACTCCCTGGGTCCCTGTAAACACTGACACACTCCCCAGTCCCCTGTAAATACTGACACACTCTCCAGTCCCCTGTAAACACTGACACACTCCCCAGGTCCGTGTAAATACTGACTCTCTCCACAGGACACTGTAAATACAGACACACTCCCCAGTTCCATACTGACACTCTCCCCAGGTCCCTATAAATGGTGACGCTCTCCCCAGTCCCTGTAAACACTGACACACTCCCCAGTCCCCAGTAAATACTGACATACTCACCAGTCCCTCTGTCAACAGTGACACACTCCCCAGTAACCTGTAAATACTGCACACACTCCCCAGTCCCATGTTATTACTGACACACTCCCCAGTCCCCTGTAAATATTGGCACACACCCTAGGAACTTGTAAGTACTAAAACACTCCCCTGTCCCCTGCAAACACTGAGACTCTCCTCAGTCGCTTGTAAACACTGACACACTCCCCAGGACCCTGTAAATACTGAAAGACACCCCAGTCCCCTGTAAATACTGCCACACTCCCGACTCTCCTGTAAATACTGACACACACCCCAGTCCCCTGTAAACACTGACACACTCCATAGGACCCTATAAATACTGACACACTCCCCAGTCCCCTGTAAACACTGACACACTCCATAGGACCCTATAAATACTGAAAGACACCCCAGTCCCCTGTAAATACTGCAACACTCCCCACTCTCCTGTAAATACTGCCACTCTCCCCACTTCCATGTAAATACTGACACACTCCCCAGTCCCCTGTAAACACTGACACACTCCATAGGACCCTATAAATACTGACACACTCCCCAGTCCCCTGTAAATACTGCAACACTCCCCACTCTCCTGTAAATACTGACACACACCCCAGTCCCCTGTAAATACTGCCACTCTCCCCTCTTCCATGTAAATACTGACACACTCCCCAGTCTCATGTAAATACTGACACACTCGCCAGTCCTCTGTACACACTGACATACTCCCCAGTCCCCTGTAAGTCCTGTCACACACCCCAGGGCCCTGTCAATACTGACACACTCTCCAGTCCCCTGCAAACACTGACACACTCCCCCATCCCATGTAAACAGTGACACACTCCCCAGTCCCATGTAAATACGTACACACTCCCCAAGACCATGTAAATACTGACATACTCCCCGGGACTCTGTAAACACTGACATACTCCCTGGGTCCCTGTAAACACTGACTCTCTCCCGAGGACCCTGTAAATACTGACACACTCCCCAGTTCCATACTGACACTCTCCACAGGTCCCTATAAATAGTGACGCTCTCCCCAGTCCCTGTAAACACTGACACACTCCCCAGTCCCCAGTAAACACTGACACACTCCCCAGGACCCTGTAAATAGTGAAAGACACCCCAGTCCCCTGTAAATACTGCCACACTCCCCACTCTCCTGTAAATACTGACACACACCCCAGTCCCCTGTAAATACTGCCACTCTCCCCACTTCCAAGTAAATACTGACACACTCCCCAGTCCCCTGTAAACACTGACACACTCCCCAGGACCCTGTAAATACTGAAAGACACCCCAGTCCCCTGTAAATACTGCCACACTCCCCACTCTCCTGTAAATACTGACACACTCCCCAGTCCCCTGTAAATACTGCCACTCTCCCCACTTCCATGTAAATACTGACACACTCCCCAGTCCCCTGTAAACACTGACACACTCCATAGGACCCTATAAATACTGACACACTCCCCAGTCCCCTGTAAATACTGCAACACTCCCCACTCTCCTGTAAATACTGACACACACCCCAGTCCCCTGTAAATACTGCCACTCTCCCCTCTTCCATGTAAATACTGACACACTCCCCAGTCTCATGTAAATACTGACACACTCGCCAGTCCTCTGTACACACTGACACACTCCCCATTCCCCTGTAAACACTGACACACTCCCCAGGTCCGTGTAAAAACTGACTCTCTCCCCAGGACCCTGTAAATACTGACACACTCCCCAGTTCCATACTGACACTCTCCACAGGTCCCTATAAATAGTGACGCTCTCCCCAGTCCCTGTATACACTGACACACTCCCCAGTCCCCAGTAAACACTGACACACTCCCCAGGACTCTGTAAATACTGAAAGACACCCCAGTCCCCTGTAAATACTGCCACACTCCCCACTCTCCTGTAAATACTGACACACACCCCAGTCCCCTGTAAATACTGCCACTCTCCCCACTTCCAAGTAAATACTGACACACTCCCCAGTCCCCTGTAAACACTGACACACTCCCCAGGACCCTGTAAATACTGAAAGACACCCCAGTCCCCTGTAAATACTGCCACACTCCCCACTCTCCTGTAAATACTGACACACACCCCAGTCCCCTGTAAATACTGCCACTCTCCCCACTTCCAAGTAAATACTGACACACTCCCCAGTCCCCTGTAAACACTGACACACTCCCCAGGACCCTGTAAATACTGAAAGACACCCCAGTCCCCTGTAAATACTGCCACACTCCCCACTCTCCTGTAAATACTGACACACTCCCCAGTCCCCTATAAATACTGCCACTCTCCCCACTTCCATGTAAATACTGACATACTCCCCAGTCCCCTGTAAATACTGCCACTCTCCCCACTTCCATGTAAATACTGACACACACCCCAGTCCCCTGTAAATACTGCCACTCTCCCCACTTCCAAGTAAATACTGACACACTCCCCAGGAACCTGTAAATACAGACACACTCCCCAGTCCCATGTAAATACTGACACACTCCCCAGTCCCCTCTAAATACTGACACACACCCCAGGAACCTGTAAATACAGACACACTCACCAGTCCCCCGTAAGTGCTGACACACTCCCCAGACCCCTGTAAATACTGACACACACCCCAGGAACCTGTAAATACTGACACACACCCCAGGAACCTGTAAATACAGACACACTCCCCAGTCCCATGTAAATACTGACACACTTCGCAGGACCCTGTAAATACTGACACCCTCCCTAGTCCCCTTTAAATACTGACACACTCCCCAGACCCATGTAAATACTGACACACTCCCCAGGACCCTGTAAACACTGACACACTCCACAGTCCCCTGTAAATACTGACACACTCCCCAGTCCCATGTAACTACTGACACACTCCCCAGTCCACTGTAAACACTGACACACTCCCCAGGACCCTGTAAACACTGACACACTACCCAGTCCCCCTTAAATACTGACACACTCCCCAGTCCCATGTAAATACTGACATACTCCCCCGGACTCTGTAAACACTGACATACTCCCTGGGTCCCTGTAAACACTGACACACTCCCCAGTCCCCTGTAAATACTGACACACTCTCCAGTCCCCTGTAAACACTGACACACTCCCCAGGTCCGTGTAAATACTGACTCTCTCCACAGGACCCTGTAAATACTGACACACTCCCCAGTTCCATACTGACACTCTCCCCAGGTCCCTATAAATGGTGACGCTCTCCCCAGTCCCTGTAAACACTGACACACTCCCCAGTCCCCAGTAAATACTGACATACTCACCAGTCCCTCTGTCAACAGTGACACACTCCCCAGTCCCCTGTAAATATTGGCACACACCCTAGGAACTTGTAAATACTAAAACACTCCCCTGTCCCCTGCAAACACTGAGACTCTCCTCAGTCGCTTGTAAACACTGACACACTCCCCAGGACCCTGTAAATACTGAAAGACACCCCAGTCCCCTGTAAATACTGCCACACTCCCGACTCTCCTGTAAATACTGACACACACCCCAGTCCCCTGTAAACACTGACACACTCCATAGGACCCTATAAATACTGACACACTCCCCAGTCCCCTGTAAACACTGACACACTCCATAGGACCCTATAAATACTGAAAGACACCCCAGTCCCCTGTAAATACTGCAACACTCCCCACTCTCCTGTAAATACTGCCACTCTCCCCACTTCCATGTAAATACTGACACACTCCCCAGTCCCCTGTAAACACTGACACACTCCATAGGACCCTATAAATACTGACACACTCCCCAGTCCCCTGTAAATACTGCAACACTCCCCACTCTCCTGTAAATACTGACACACACCCCAGTCCCCTGTAAATACTGCCACTCTCCCCTCTTCCATGTAAATACTGACACACTCCCCAGTCTCATGTAAATACTGACACACTCGCCAGTCCTCTGTACACACTGACATACTCCCCAGTCCCCTGTAAGTCCTGTCACACACCCCAGGGCCCTGTCAATACTGACACACTCTCCAGTCCCCTGCAAACACTGACACACTCCCCCATCCCATGTAAACAGTGACACACTCCCCAGTCCCATGTAAATACGTACACACTCCCCAAGACCATGTAAATACTGACATACTCCCCGGGACTCTGTAAACACTGACATACTCCCTGGGTCCCTGTAAACACTGACTCTCTCCCGAGGACCCTGTAAATACTGACACACTCCCCAGTTCCATACTGACACTCTCCACAGGTCCCTATAAATAGTGACGCTCTCCCCAGTCCCTGTAAACACTGACACACTCCCCAGTCCCCAGTAAACACTGACACACTCCCCAGGACCCTGTAAATAGTGAAAGACACCCCAGTCCCCTGTAAATACTGCCACACTCCCCACTCTCCTGTAAATACTGACACAAACCCCAGTCCCCTGTAAATACTGCCACTCTCCGCACTTCCAAGTAAATACTGACACACTCCCCAGTCCCCTGTAAACACTGACACACTCCCCAGGACCCTGTAAATACTGAAAGACACCCCAGTCCCCTGTAAATACTGCCACACTCCCCACTCTCCTGTAAATACTGACACACTCCCCAGTCCCCTGTAAATACTGCCACTCTCCCCACTTCCATGTAAATACTGACACACTCCCCAGTCCCCTGTAAACACTGACACACTCCATAGGACCCTATAAATACTGACACACTCCCCAGTCCCCTGTAAATACTGCAACACTCCCCACTCTCCTGTAAATACTGACACACACCCCAGTCCCCTGTAAATACTGCCACTCTCCCCTCTTCCATGTAAATACTGACACACTCCCCAGTCTCATGTAAATACTGACACACTCGCCAGTCCTCTGTACACACTGACACACTCCACATTCCCCTGTAAACACTGACACACTCCCCAGGTCCGTGTAAATACTGACTCTCTCCCCAGGACCCTGTAAATACTGACACACTCCCCAGTTCCATACTGACACTCTCCACAGGTCCCTATAAATAGTGACGCTCTCCCCAGTCCCTGTATACACTGACACACTCCCCAGTCCCCAGTAAACACTGACACACTCCCCAGGACCCTGTAAATACTGAAAGACACCCCAGTCCCCTGTAAATACTGCCACACTCCCCACTCTCCTGTAAATACTGACACACACCCCAGTCCCCTGTAAATACTGCCACTCTCCCCACTTCCAAGTAAATACTGACACACTCCCCAGTCCCCTGTAAACACTGACACACTCCCCAGGACCCTGTAAATACTGAAAGACACCCCAGTCCCCTGTAAATACTGCCACACTCCCCACTCTCCTGTAAATACTGACACACACCCCAGTCCCCTGTAAATACTGCCACTCTCCCCACTTCCAAGTAAATACTGACACACTCCCCAGTCCCCTGTAAACACTGACACACTCCCCAGGACCCTGTAAATACTGAAAGACACCCCAGTCCCCTGTAAATACTGCCACACTCCCCACTCTCCTGTAAATACTGACACACTCCCGAGTCCCCTATAAATACTGCCACTCTCCCCACTTCCATGTAAATACTGACATACTCCCCAGTCCCCTGTAAATACTGCCACTCTCCCCACTTCCATGTAAATACTGACACACACCCCAGTCCCCTGTAAATACTGCCACTCTCCCCACTTCCAAGTAAATACTGACACACTCCCCAGTCCCCTGTAAACACTGACACACTCCCCAGGACCCTGTAAATACTGAAAGACACCCCAGTCCCCTATAAATACTGCCACACTCCCCACTCTCCTGTAAATACTGACACACACCCCAGTCCCCTGTAAATACTGCCACTCTCCCCACTTCCATGTAAATACAGACACACTCCCCAGTCCCCTGTTATCACTGACACACTCCATAGGACCCTATAAATACTGACACACTCCCCAGTCCCCTGTAAACACTGACACACTCCATAGGACCCTATAAATACTGAAAGACACCCCAGTCCCCTGTAAATACTGCCACTCCCCCCAGTTCCATGTAAATACTGACACACTCCCTAGTCCCCTGTAAATACTGCCACACTCCCCACTCTCCGGTAAATACTGACACACACACCAGTCCCCTGTAAATACTGCCACTCTCCCCACTTCCCTGTAAATACTGATACACTCCCCAGACCCCAGTAAACACTGACACACTGCCCAGTCCCCTGTAAATACTGACACACTCCACAGGAACCTGTAAATACAGACACATTCCCCAGTCCCATGTAAATACAGACACACTCCCCAGTCCCCTCTAAATACTGACACACACCCCAGGAATCTGTAAATACAGACACACTCCCCAGTCCCCCGTAAATGCTGACACACTCCCCAGACCCCTGTAAATACTGACACACACCTCAGGGACCTGTAAATACTGACACACACCCCAGGAACCTGTAAATACAGACACACTCCCTAGTCCCCTGTAAATACTGACACACTTCGCAGTACCCTGTAAATACTGACACCCTCCCTAGTCCCCTTTAAATACTGACACACTCCCCAGACCCCTGTAAATACTGACACACACCCCAGGAACCTGTAAAAACAGACACACTCCCCAGTCCCCTGTAAGTGCTGACAGACACACCCCAGGAACCTGTAAATACTGACACACTCCCCAGTCCCCTGTAAATACTGACACACACCCCAGGAACCTGTAAATACAGACACACTCACCAGTCCCCCGTAAGTGCTGACACACTCCCCAGACCCCTGTAAATACTGACACACACCCCAGGAAACTGTAAATACAGACACACTCCCCAGTCCCATGTAAATACTGACACACTTCGCAGGACCCTGTAAATACTGACACCCTCCCTAGTCCCCGTTAAATACTGACACACTCCCCAGACCCATGTAAATACTGACACACTCCCCAGGACCCTGTAAACACTGACACACTCCACAGTCCCCTGTAAATACTGACACACTCCCCAGTCCCATGTAACAACTGACACTCTCCCCAGGACCCTGTAAATACTGACACACTCCCCAGTCCACTGTAAACACTGACACACTCCCCAGGACCCTGTAAACACTGACACACTCCCCAGTCCCCCTTAAATACTGACACATTCCCCAGTCCCCTGTAAATACTGACACACTCCCCAGGACCCTGTAAATACTGAAAGACACCCCAGTCCCCTGTAAATACTGCCACACTCCCCACTCTCCTGTAAATACTGCCACTCTCCCCACTTCCATGTAAATACTGACACACTCCCCAGTCTCATGTAAGTCCTGACACACACCCCAGGGCCCTGTCAATACTGACACACTCCCCAGTCCCCTGCAAACACTGACACACTCCCCCGTCCCATGAAAACGCTGACACACTCCCCAGTCCCATGTAAATACGTACACACTCCCCAAGACCATGTAAATACTGACATACTCCCCGGGACTCTGTAAACACTGACATACTCCCCAGTCCCCTGTAAATACTGACACACTCCCCAGTCCCATGTAAATACTGACACTCTCCCCAGTCCGCTGTAAACACTGACACACTCCCCAGGTCCCTGTAAATACTGACGCTCTCCCCAGGACCCTGTAAATACTGACACACTCCCCAGTTCCATACTGACACTCTCCCCAGGTCCCTATAAATACTGACGCTCTCCCAAGTCCCTGTAAACACTGACACACTCCCCAGTCCCCAGTAAATACTGACATACTCACCAGTCCCTCTGTCAACAGTGACACACTCCCCAGTAACCTGTAAATACTGCACACACTCCTCAGTCCCATGTTATTACTGACACACTCCCCAGTCCCCTGTAAATACTGGCACACACCCTAGGAACTTGTAAATACTGAAACACTCCCCTGTCCCCTGCAAACACTGAGACTCTCCTCAGTCGCTTGTAAACACTGACACACTCCCCAGGACCCTGTAAATACTGAAAGACACCCCAGTCCCCTATAAATACTGCCACACTCCCCACTCTCCTGTAAATACTGACACACACCCCAGTCCCCTGTAAATACTGCCACTCTCCCCACTTCCATGTAAATACAGACACACTCCCCAGTCCCCTGTTATCACTGACACACTCCATAGGACCCTATAAATACTGACACACTCCCCAGTCCCCTCTAAATACTGACACACACCCCAGGAACCTGTAAATACAGACACACTCCCCAGTCCCCCGTAAGTGCTGACACACTCCCCAGACCCCTGTAAATACTGACACACACCCCAGGAACCTGTAAATACAGACACACTCACCAGTCCCCCGTAAGTGCTGACACACTCCCCAGACCCCTGTAAATACTGACACACACCCCAGGAACCTGTAAATACAGACACACTCCCCAGTCCCATGTAAATACTGACACACTTCGCAGGACCCTGTAAATACTGACACCCTCCCTAGTCCCCGTTAAATACTGACACACTCCCCAGACCCATGTAAATACTGACACACTCCCCAGGACCCTGTAAACACTGACACACTCCACAGTCCCCTGTAAATACTGACACACTCCCCAGTCCCATGTAACTACTGACACTCTCCCCAGGACCCTGTAAATACTGACACACTCCCCAGTCCACTGTAAACACTGACACACTCCCCAGGACCCTGTAAACACTGACACACTCCCCAGTCCCCCTTAAATACTGACACATTCCCCAGTCCCCTGTAAATACTGACACACTCCCCAGGACCCTGTAAATACTGAAAGACACCCCAGTCCCCTGTAAATACTGCCACACTCCCCACTCTCCTGTAAATACTGACACACACCCCAGTCCCCTGTAAATACTGCCACTCTCCCCACTTCCAAGTAAATACTGACACACTCCCCAGTCCCCTGTAAACACTGACACACTCCCCAGGACCCTGTAAATACTGAAAGACACCCCAGTCCCCTGTAAATACTGCCACACTCCCCACTCTCCTGTAAATACTGACACACTCCCCAGTCCCCTATAAATACTGCCACTCTCCCCACTTCCATGTAAATACTGACATACTCCCCAGTCCCCTGTAAATACTGCCACTCTCCCCACTTCCATGTAAATACTGACACACTCCCCAGTCTCATGTAAGTCCTGACACACACCCCAGGGCCCTGTCAATACTGACACACTCCCCAGTCCCCTGCAAACACTGACACACTCCCCCGTCCCATGAAAACGCTGACACACTCCCCAGTCCCATGTAAATACGTACACACTCCCCAAGACCATGTAAATACTGACATACTCCCCGGTCCCATGTAAATACTGACACACTTCGCAGGACCCTGTAAATACTGACACCCTCCCTAGTCCCCGTTAAATACTGACACACTCCCCAGACCCATGTAAATACTGACACACTCCCCAGGACTCTGTAAACACTGACACACTCCACAGTCCCCTGTAAATACTGACACACTCCCCAGTCCCATGTAACTACTGACACTCTCCCCAGGACCCTGTAAATACTGACACACTCCCCAGTCCACTGTAAACACTGACACACTCCCCAGGACCCTGTAAACACTGACACACTCCCCAGTCCCCCTTAAATACTGACACATTCCCCAGTCCCCTGTAAATACTGACACACTCCCCAGGACCCTGTAAATACTGAAAGACACCCCAGTCCCCTGTAAATACTGCCACACTCCCCACTCTCCTGTAAATACTGACACACACCCCAGTCCCCTGTAAATACTGCCACTCTCCCCACTTCCAAGTAAATACTGACACACTCCCCAGTCCCCTGTAAACACTGACACACTCCCCAGGACCCTGTAAATACTGAAAGACACCCCAGTCCCCTGTAAATACTGCCACACTCCCCACTCTCCTGTAAATACTGACACACTCCCCAGTCCCCTATAAATACTGCCACTCTCCCCACTTCCATGTAAATACTGACATACTCCCCAGTCCCCTGTAAATACTGCCACTCTCCCCACTTCCATGTAAATACTGACACACTCCCCAGTCTCATGTAAGTCCTGACACACACCCCAGGGCCCTGTCAATACTGACACACTCCCCAGTCCCCTGCAAACACTGACACACTCCCCCGTCCCATGAAAACGCTGACACACTCCCCAGTCCCCTGTAAATACTGCCACTCCCCCCAGTTCCATGTAAATACTGACACACTCCCTAGTCCCCTGTAAATACTGCCACACTCCCCACTCTCCGGTAAATACTGACACACACACCAGTCCCCTGTAAATACTGCCACTCTCCCCACTTCCCTGTAAATACTGATACACTCCCCAGACCCCAGTAAACACTGAAACACGGCCCAGTCCCCTGTAAATACTGACACACTCCACAGGAACCTGTAAATACAGACACACTCCCCAGTCCCATGTAAATACTGACACACTCCCCAGTCCCCTCTAAATACTGACACACACCCCAGGAACCTGTAAATACAGACACACTCCCCAGTCCCCCGTAAGTGCTGACACACTCCCCAGACCCCTGTAAATACTGACACACACCCCAGGAACCTGTAAATACTGACACACACCCCAGGAACCTGTAAATACAGACACACTCCCCAGTCCCATGTAAATACTGACACACTTCGCAGGACCCTGTAAATACTGGCACCCTCCCTAGTCCCCTTTAAATACTGACACACTCCCCAGACCCATGTAAATACTGACACACTCCCCAGGACCCTGTAAACACTGACACACTCCACAGTCCCCTGTAAATACTGACACACTCCCCAGTCCCATGTAACTACTGACACTATCCCCAGGACCCTGTAAATACTGACACACTCCCCAGTCCACTGTAAACACTGACACACTCCCCAGGACCCTGTAAACACTGACACACTCCCCAGTCCCCCTTAAATACTGACACACTCCCCAGTCCCATGTAAATACTGACATACTCCCCGGGACTCTGTAAACACTGACATACTCCCTGGGTCCCTGTAAACACTGACACACTCCCCATTCCCCTGTAAATACTGACACACTCCCCAGTCCCCTGTAAACACTGACACACTCCCCAGGTCCGTGTAAATACTGACTCTCTCCACAGGACCCTGTAAATACTGACACACTCCCCAGTTCCATACTGACACTCTCCCCAGGTCCCTATAAATGGTGACGCTCTCCCCAGTCCCTGTAAACACTGACGCACTCCCCAGTCCCCAGTAAATACTGACATACTCACCAGTCCCTCTGTCAACAGTGACACACTCCCCAGTCCCCTGTAAATATTGGCACACACCCTAGGAACTTGTAAGTACTAAAACACTCCCCTTTCCCCTGCAAACACTGAGACTCTCCTCAGTCGCTGGTAAACACTGACACACTCCCCAGGACCCTGTAAATACTGAAAGACACCCCACTCTCCTGTAAATACTGACACACACCCCAGTCCCCTGTAAACACTGACACACTCCATAGGACCCTATAAATACTGACACACTCCCCAGTCCCCTGTAAACACTGACACACTCCATAGGACCCTATAAATACTGAAAGACACCCAAGTCCCCTGTAAATACTGCAACACTCCCCACTCTCCTGTAAATACTGACACACACCCCAGTCCCCTGTAAATACTGCCACTGTCCCCACTTCCATGTAAATACTGACACACTCCCCAGTCCCCTGTAAACACTGACACACTCCATAGGACCCTATAAATACTGACACACTCCCCAGTCCCCTGTAAATACTGCAACACTCCCCACTCTCCTGTAAATACTGACACACACCCCAGTCCACTGTAAATACTGCCACTCTCCCCTCTTACATGTAAATACTGACACACTCCCCAGTCTCATGTAAATACTGACACACTCGCCAGTCCTCTGTACACACTGACATACTCCCCAGTCCCCTGTAAGTCCTGTCACACACCCCAGGGCCCTGTCAATACTGACACACTCTCCAGTCCCCTGCAAACACTGACACACTCCCCCGTCCCATGTAAACAGTGACACACTCCCCAGTCCCATGTAAATACGTACACACTCCCCAAGACCATGTAAATACTGACACACTCCCCAGTCCCCTGTAAACACTGACACACTCCCCAGGACCCTGTAAATACTGAAAGACACCCCAGTCCCCTGTAAATACTGCCACACTCCCCACTCTCCTGTAAATACTGACACACTCCCCAGTCCCCTATAAATACTGCCACTCTCCCCACTTCCATGTAAATACTGACATACTCCCCAGTCCCCTGTAAATACTGCCACTCTCCCCACTTCCATGTAAATACTGACACACTCCCCAGTCTCATGTAAGTCCTGACACACACCCCAGGGCCCTGTCAATACTGACACACTCCCCAGTCCCCTGCAAACACTGACACACTCCCCCGTCCCATGAAAACGCTGACACACTCCCCAGTCCCATGTAAATACGTACACACTCCCCAAGACCATGTAAATACTGACATACTCCCCGGTCCCATGTAAATACTGACACACTTCGCAGGACCCTGTAAATACTGACACCCTCCCTAGTCCCCGTTAAATACTGACACACTCCCCAGACCCATGTAAATACTGACACACTCCCCAGGACCCTGTAAACACTGACACACTCCACAGTCCCCTGTAAATACTGACACACTCCCCAGTCCCATGTAACTACTGACACTCTCCCCAGGACCCTGTAAATACTGACACACTCCCCAGTCCACTGTAAACACTGACACACTCCCCAGGACCCTGTAAACACTGACACACTCCCCAGTCCCCCTTAAATACTGACACATTCCCCAGTCCCCTGTAAATACTGACACACTCCCCAGGACCCTGTAAATACTGAAAGACACCCCAGTCCCCTGTAAATACTGCCACACTCCCCACTCTCCTGTAAATACTGACACACACCCCAGTCCCCTGTAAATACTGCCACTCTCCCCACTTCCAAGTAAATACTGACACACTCCCCAGTCCCCTGTAAACACTGACACACTCCCCAGGACCCTGTAAATACTGAAAGACACCCCAGTCCCCTGTAAATACTGCCACACTCCCCACTCTCCTGTAAATACTGACACACTCCCCAGTCCCCTATAAATACTGCCACTCTCCCCACTTCCATGTAAATACTGACATACTCCCCAGTCCCCTGTAAACACTGACACACTCCATAGGACCCTATAAATACTGAAAGACACCCAAGTCCCCTGTAAATACTGCAACACTCCCCACTCTCCTGTAAATACTGACACACACCCCAGTCCCCTGTCAATACTGCCACTGTCCCCACTTCCATGTAAATACTGACACACTCCCCAGTCCCCTGTAAACACTGACACACTCCATAGGACCCTATAAATACTGACACACTCCCCAGTCCCCTGTAAATACTGCAACACTCCCCACTCTCCTGTAAATACTGACACACACCCCAGTCCACTGTAAATACTGCCACTCTCCCCTCTTCCATGTAAATACTGACACACTCCCCAGTCTCATGTAAATACTGACACACTCGCCAGTCCTCTGTACACACTGACATACTCCCCAGTCCCCTGTAAGTCCTGTCACACACCCCAGGGCCCTGTCAATACTGACACACTCTCCAGTCCCCTGCAAACACTGACACACTCCCCCGTCCCATGTAAACAGTGACACACTCCCCAGTCCCATGTAAATACGTACACACTCCCCAAGACCATGTAAATACTGACACACTCCCCAGTCCCCTGTAAACACTGACACACTCCCCAGGACCCTGTAAATACTGAAAGACACCCCAGTCCCCTGTAAATACTGCCACACTCCCCACTCTCCTGTAAATACTGACACACTCCCCAGTCCCCTATAAATACTGCCACTCTCCCCACTTCCATGTAAATACTGACATACTCCCCAGTCCCCTGTAAATACTGCCACTCTCCCCACTTCCATGTAAATACTGACACACTCCCCAGTCTCATGTAAGTCCTGACACACACCCCAGGGCCCTGTCAATACTGACACACTCCCCAGTCCCCTGCAAACACTGACACACTCCCCCGTCCCATGAAAACGCTGACACACTCCCCAGTCCCATGTAAATACGTACACACTCCCCAAGACCATGTAAATACTGACATACTCCCCGGTCCCATGTAAATACTGACACACTTCGCAGGACCCTGTAAATACTGACACCCTCCCTAGTCCCCGTTAAATACTGACACACTCCCCAGACCCATGTAAATACTGACACACTCCCCAGGACCCTGTAAACACTGACACACTCCACAGTCCCCTGTAAATACTGACACACTCCCCAGTCCCATGTAACTACTGACACTCTCCCCAGGACCCTGTAAATACTGACACACTCCCCAGTCCACTGTAAACACTGACACACTCCCCAGGACCCTGTAAACACTGACACACTCCCCAGTCCCCCTTAAATACTGACACATTCCCCAGTCCCCTGTAAATACTGACACACTCCCCAGGACCCTGTAAAAACTGAAAGACACCCCAGTCCCCTGTAAATACTGCCACACTCCCCACTCTCCTGTAAATACTGACACACACCCCAGTCCCCTGTAAATACTGCCACTCTCCCCACTTCCAAGTAAATACTGACACACTCCCCAGTCCCCTGTAAACACTGACACACTCCCCAGGACCCTGTAAATACTGAAAGACACCCCAGTCCCCTGTAAATACTGCCACACTCCCCACTCTCCTGTAAATACTGACACACTCCCCAGTCCCCTATAAATACTGCCACTCTCCCCACTTCCATGTAAATACTGACATACTCCCCAGTCCCCTGTAAATACTGCCACTCTCCCCACTTCCATGTAAATACTGACACACTCCCCAGTCTCATGTAAGTCCTGACACACACCCCAGGGCCCTGTCAATACTGACACACTCCCCAGTCCCCTGCAAACACTGACACACTCCCCCGTCCCATGAAAACGCTGACACACTCCCCAGTCCCCTGTAAATACTGCCACTCCCCCCAGTTCCATGTAAATACTGACACACTCCCTAGTCCCCTGTAAATACTGCCACACTCCCCACTCTCCGGTAAATACTGACACACACACCAGTCCCCTGTAAATACTGCCACTCTCCCCACTTCCCTGTAAATACTGATACACTCCCCAGACCCCAGTAAACACTGAAACACGGCCCAGTCCCCTGTAAATACTGACACACTCCACAGGAACCTGTAAATACAGACACACTCCCCAGTCCCATGTAAATACTGACACACTCCCCAGTCCCCTCTAAATACTGACACACACCCCAGGAACCTGTAAATACAGACACACTCCCCAGTCCCCCGTAAGTGCTGACACACTCCCCAGACCCCTGTAAATACTGACACACACCCCAGGAACCTGTAAATACTGACACACACCCCAGGAACCTGTAAATACAGACACACTCCCCAGTCCCATGTAAATACTGACACACTTCGCAGGACCCTGTAAATACTGGCACCCTCCCTAGTCCCCTTTAAATACTGACACACTCCCCAGACCCATGTAAATACTGACACACTCCCCAGGACCCTGTAAACACTGACACACTCCACAGTCCCCTGTAAATACTGACACACTCCCCAGTCCCATGTAACTACTGACACTCTCCCCAGGACCCTGTAAATACTGACACACTCCCCAGTCCACTGTAAACACTGACACACTCCCCAGGACCCTGTAAACACTGACACACTCCCCAGTCCCCCTTAAATACTGACACACTCCCCAGTCCCATGTAAATACTGACATACTCCCCGGGACTCTGTAAACACTGACATACTCCCTGGGTCCCTGTAAACACTGACACACTCCCCAGTCCCCTGTAAATACTGACACACTCCCCAGTCCCCTGTAAACACTGACACACTCCCCAGGTCCGTGTAAATACTGACTCTCTCCACAGGACCCTGTAAATACTGACACACTCCCCAGTTCCATACTGACACTCTCCCCAGGTCCCTATAAATGGTGACGCTCTCCCCAGTCCCTGTAAACACTGACGCACTCCCCAGTCCCCAGTAAATACTGACATACTCACCAGTCCCTCTGTCAACAGTGACACACTCCCCAGTCCCCTGTAAATATTGGCACACACCCTAGGAACTTGTAAGTACTAAAACACTCCCCTGTCCCCTGCAAACACTGAGACTCTCCTCAGTCGCTGGTAAACACTGACACACTCCCCAGGACCCTGTAAATACTGAAAGACACCCCACTCTCCTGTAAATACTGACACACACCCCAGTCCCCTGTAAACACTGACACACTCCATAGGACCCTATAAATACTGACACACTCCCCAGTCCCCTGTAAACACTGACACACTCCATAGGACCCTATAAATACTGAAAGACACCCAAGTCCCCTGTAAATACTGCAACACTCCCCACTCTCCTGTAAATACTGACACACACCCCAGTCCCCTGTAAATACTGCCACTGTCCCCACTTCCATGTAAATACTGACACACTCCCCAGTCCCCTGTAAACACTGACACACTCCATAGGACCCTATAAATACTGACACACTCCCCAGTCCCCTGTAAATACTGCAACACTCCCCACTCTCCTGTAAATACTGACACACACCCCAGTCCACTGTAAATACTGCCACTCTCCCCTCTTCCATGTAAATACTGACACACTCCCCAGTCTCATGTAAATACTGACACACTCGCCAGTCCTCTGTACACACTGACATACTCCCCAGTCCCCTGTAAGTCCTGTCACACACCCCAGGGCCCTGTCAATACTGATACACTCTCCAGTCCCCTGCAAACACTGACACACTCCCCCGTCCCATGTAAACAGTGACACACTCCCCAGACCCCTGTAAATACTGCCACACTCCCCACTCTCCTGTAAATACTGACACTCTCCCCAGGACCCTGTAAATACTGACACACTCCCCAGTCCACTGTAAACACTGACACACTCCCCAGGACCCTGTAAACACTGACACACTCCCCAGTCCCCCTTAAATACTGACACATTCCCCAGTCCCCTGTAAATACTGACACACTCCCCAGGACCCTGTAAATACTGAAAGACACCCCAGTCCCCTGTAAATACTGCCACACTCCCCACTCTCCTGTAAATACTGACACACACCCCAGTCCCCTGTAAATACTGCCACTCTCCCCACTTCCAAGTAAATACTGACACACTCCCCAGTCCCCTGTAAACACTGACACACTCCCCAGGACCCTGTAAATACTGAAAGACACCCCAGTCCCCTGTAAATACTGCCACACCCCCCACTCTCCTGTAAATACTGACACACACCCCAGTCCCCTGTAAATACTGCCACACTCCCCACTTCCAAGTAAATACTGACACACTCCCCAGTCCCCTGTAAACACTGACACACTCCCCAGGACCCTGTAAATACTGAAAGACACCCCAGTCCCCTGTAAATACTGCCACACTCCCCACTCTCCTGTAAATACTGACACACTCCCCAGTCCCCTATAAATACTGCCACTCTCCCCACTTCCATGTAAATACTGACATACTCCCCAGTCCCCTGTAAATACTGCCACTCTCCCCACTTCCATGTAAATACTGACACACTCCCCAGTCTCATGTAAGTCCTGACACACACCCCAGGGCCCTGTCAATACTGACACACTCCCCAGTCCCCTGCAAACACTGACACACTCCCCCGTCCCATGAAAACGCTGACACACTCCCCAGTCCCCTGTAAATACTGCCACTCCCCCCAGTTCCATGTAAATACTGACACACTCCCTAGTCCCCTGTAAATACTGCCACACTCCCCACTCTCCGGTAAATACTGACACACACACCAGTCCCCTGTAAATACTGCCACTCTCCCCACTTCCCTGTAAATACTGATACACTCCCCAGACCCCAGTAAACACTGAAACACGGCCCAGTCCCCTGTAAATACTGACACACTCCACAGGAACCTGTAAATACAGACACACTCCCCAGTCCCCCGTAAGTGCTGACACACTCCCCAGACCCCTGTAAATACTGACACACACCCCAGGAACCTGTAAATACTGACACACACCCCAGGAACCTGTAAATACAGACACACTCCCCAGTCCCATGTAAATACTGACACACTTCGCAGGACCCTGTAAATACTGGCACCCTCCCTAGTCCCCTTTAAATACTGACACACTCCCCAGACCCATGTAAATACTGACACACTCCCCAGGACCCTGTAAACACTGACACACTCCACAGTCCCCTGTAAATACTGACACACTCCCCAGTCCCATGTAACTACTGACACACTCCCCAGGACCCTGTAAACACTGACACACTCCCCAGTCCCCCTTAAATACTGACACACTCCCCAGTCCCATGTAAATACTGACATACTCCCCGGGACTCTGTAAACACTGACATACTCCCCAGTCCCCTGTAAATACTGACACACTCCCCAGTCCCCTGTAAATACTGACACACTCCCCAGTCCCCTGTAAACACTGACACACTCCCCAGGTCCGTGTAAATACTGACTCTCTCCACAGGACCCTGTAAATACTGACACACTCCCCAGTTCCATACTGACACTCTCCCCAGGTCCCTATAAATGGTGACGCTCTCCCCAGTCCCTGTAAACACTGACGCACTCCCCAGTCCCCAGTAAATACTGACATACTCACCAGTCCCTCTGTCAACAGTGACACACTCCCCAATCCCCTGTAAATATTGGCACACACCCTAGGAACTTGTAAGTACTAAAACACTCCCCTGTCCCCTGCAAACACTGAGACTCTCCTCAGTCGCTGGTAAACACTGACACACTCCCCAGGACCCTGTAAATACTGAAAGACACCCCACTCTCCTGTAAATACTGACACACACCCCAGTCCCCTGTAAACACTGACACACTCCATAGGACCCTATAAATACTGACACACTCCCCAGTCCCCTGTAAACACTGACACACTCCATAGGACCCTATAAATACTGAAAGACACCCAAGTCCCCTGTAAATACTGCAACACTCCCCACTCTCCTGTAAATACTGACACACACCCCAGTCCCCTGTAAATACTGCCACTGTCCCCACTTCCATGTAAATACTGACACACTCCCCAGTCCCCTGTAAACACTGACACACTCCATAGGACCCTATAAATACTGACACACTCCCCAGTCCCCTGTAAATACTGCAACACTCCCCACTCTCCTGTAAATACTGACACACACCCCAGTCCACTGTAAATACTGCCACTCTCCCCTCTTCCATATAAATACTGACACACTCCCCAGTCTCATGTAAATACTGACACACTCGCCAGTCCTCAGTACACACTGACATACTCCCCAGTCCCCTGTAAGTCCTGTCACACACCCCAGGGCCCTGTCAATACTGACACACTCTCCAGTCCCCTGCAAACACTGACACACTCCCCCGTCCCATGTAAACAGTGACACACTCCCCAGACCCCTATAAATACTGCCACACTCCCCACTCTCCTGTAAACACTGACACACTCCACAGTCCCCTGTAAATACTGACACACTCCCCAGTCCCATGTAACTACTGACACTCTCCCCAGGACCCTGTAAATACTGACACACTCCCCAGTCCACTGTAAACACTGACACACTCCCCAGGACCCTGTAAACACTGACACACTCCCCAGTCCCCCTTAAATACTGACACATTCCCCAGTCCCCTGTAAATACTGACACACTCCCCAGGACCCTGTAAATACTGAAAGACACCCCAGTCCCCTGTAAATACTGCCACACTCCCCACTCTCCTGTAAATACTGACACACACCCCAGTCCCCTGTAAATACTGCCACTCTCCCCACTTCCAAGTAAATACTGACACACTCCCCAGTCCCCAGTAAACACTGACACACTCCCCAGGACCCTGTAAATACTGAAAGACACCCCAGTCCCCTGTAAATACTGCCACACTCCCCACTCTCCTGTAAATACTGACACACTCCCCAGTCCCCTATAAATACTGCCACTCTCCCCACTTCCATGTAAATACTGACATACTCCCCAGTCCCCTGTAAATACTGCCACTCTCCCCACTTCCATGTAAATACTGACACACTCCCCAGTCCCCTGTAAACACTGACACACTCCCCAGGGCCCTGTAAATACTGACATACTCCCCAGTCCCCTGTAAATACTGAAAGACTCCCCGATCTCCTGTATACACGGACACACTCCCCAGTCCCATGTAATTACTGACACACTCCCCAGTCTCATGTAAAAACTGACACACTCGCCAGTCCCCTGTGCACACTGACATACTCCCCAGTCCCCTGTAAGTCCTGACACACACCCCAGGGCCCTGTCAATACTGACACACTCCCCAGTCCCCTGCAAACACTGACACACTCCCCCGTCCCATGAAAACGCTGACACACTCCCCAGTCCCATGTAAATACGTACACACTCCCCAAGACCATGTAAATACTGACATACTCCCCGGGACTCTGTAAACACTGACATACTCCCCAGTCCCCTGTAAATACTGACACACTCCCCAGTCCCATGTAAATACTGACACTCTCCCCAGTCCGCTGTAAACACTGACACACTCCCCAGGTCCCTGTAAATACTGACACTCTCCCCAGGACCCTGTAAATACTGACACACTCCCCAGTTCCATACTGACACTCTCCCCAGGTCCCTATAAATACTGACGCTCTCCCCAGTCCCTGTAAACACTGACACACTCCCCAGTCCCCAGTAAATACTGACATACTCACCAGTCCCTCTGTCAACAGTGACACACTCCCCAGTAACCTGTAAATACTGCACACACTCCTCAGTCCCATGTTATTACTGACACACTCCCCAGTCCCCTGTAAATACTGGCACACACCCTAGGAACTTGTAAATACTGAAACACTCCCCTGTCCCCTGCAAACACTGAGACTCTCCTCAGTCGCTTGTAAACACTGACACACTCCCCAGGACCCTGTAAATACTGAAAGACACCCCAGTCCCCTATAAATACTGCCACACTCCCCACTCTCCTGTAAATACTGACACACACCCCAGTCCTCTGTAAATACTGCCACTCTCCCCACTTCCATGTAAATACTGACACACTCCCCAGTCCCCTGTTATCACTGACACACTCCATAGGACCCTATAAATACTGACACACTCCCCAGTCCCCTGTAAACACTGACACACTCCATAGGACCCTATAAATACTGAAAGACACCCCAGTCCCCTGTAAATACTGCCACTCCCCCCAGTTCCATGTAAATACTGACACACTCCCTAGTCCCCTGTAAATACTGCCACACTCCCCACTCTCCGGTAAATACTGACACACACACCAGTCCCCTGTAAATACTGCCACTCTCCCCACTTCCCTGTAAATACTGATACACTCCCCAGACCCCAGTAAACACTGACACACTGCCCAGTCCCCTGTAAATACTGACACACTCCACAGGAACCTGTAAATACAGACACACTCCCCAGTCCCATGTAAATACTGACACACTCCCCAGTCCCCTCTAAATACTGACACACACCCCAGGAACCAGTAAATACAGACACACTCACCAGTCCCCCGTAAGTGCTGACACACTCCCCAGACCCCTGTAAATACTGACACACACCCCAGGAACCTGTAAATACTGACACACACCCCAGGAACCTGTAAATACAGACACACTCCCCAGTCCCATGTAAATACTGACACACTTCGCAGGACCCTGTAAATACTGACACACTCCCCAGTCCCATGTAACTACTGACACTCTCCCCAGGACCCTGTAAATACTGACACACTCCCCAGTCCACTGTAAACACTGACACACTCCCCAGGACCCTGTAAACACTGACACACTCCCCAGTCCCCCTTAAATACTGACACACTCCCCAGTCCCATGTAAATACTGACATACTCCCCGGGACTCTGTAAACACTGACATACTCCCTGGGTCCCTGTAAACACTGACACACTCCCCAGTCCCCTGTAAATACTGACACACTTCCCAGTCCCCTGTAAACACTGACACACTCCCCAGGTCCGTGTAAATACTGACTCTCTCCACAGGACCCTGTAAATACTGACACACTCCCCAGTTCCATACTGACACTCTCCCCAGGTCCCTATAAATGGTGACGCTCTCCCCAGTCCCTGTAAACACTGACACACTCCCCAGTCCCCAGTAAATACTGACATACTCACCAGTCCCTCTGTCATCAGTGACACACTCCCCAGTCCCCTGTAAATATTGGCACACACCCTAGGAACTTGTAAGTACTAAAACACTCCCCTGTCCCCTGCAAACACTGAGAGTCTCCTCAGTTGCTTATAAACACTGACACACTCCCCAGGACCCTGTAAATACTGAAAGACACCCCAGTCCCCTGTAAATACTGCCACACTCCCCACTCTCCTGTAAATACTGACACACACCCCAGTCCCCTGTAAACACTGACACACTCCATAGGACCCTATAAATACTGACACACTCCCCAGTCCCCTGTAAACACTGACACACTCCATAGGACCCTATAAATACTGAAAGACACCCCAGTCCCCTGTAAATACTGCAACACTCCCCACTCTCCTGTAAATACTGACACACACCCCAGTCCCCTGTAAATACTGCCACTCTCCCCACTTCCATGTAAATACTGACACACTCCCCAGTCCCCTGTAAACACTGACACACTCCATAGGACCCTATAAATACTGACACACTCCCCAGTCCCCTGTAAATACTGCAACACTCCCCACTCTCCTGTAAATACTGACACACACCCCAGTCCCCTGTAAATACTGCCACTCTCCCCTCTTCCATGTAAATACTGACACACTCCCCAGTCTCATGTAAATACTGACACACTCGCCAGTCCTCTGTACACACTGACATACTCCCCAGTCCCCTGTAAGTCCTGTCACACACCCCAGGGCCCTGTCAATACTGACACACTCTCCAGTCCCCTGCAAACACTGCCACACTCCCCCGTCCCATGTAAACAGTGACACACTCCCCAGTCCCATGTAAATACGTACACACTCCCCAAGACCATGTAAATACTGACATACTCCCCGGGACTCTGTAAACACTGACATACTCCCTGGGTCCCTGTAAACACTGACACACTCCCCAGTCCCTTGTAAATACTGACACACTCCCCAGTCCCCTGTAAACACTGACACACTCCCCAGGTCCGTGTAAATACTGACTCTCTCCCGAGGACCCTGTAAATACTGACACACTCCCCAGTTCCACACTGACACTCTCCACAGGTCCCTATAAATAGTGACGCTCTCCCCAGTCCCTGTAAACACTGACACACTCCCCAGTCCCCAGTAAACACTGACACACTCCCCAGGACCCTGTAAATACTGAAAGACACCCCAGTCCCCTGTAAATACTGCCACACTCCCCACTCTCCTGTAAATACTGACACACACCCCAGTCCCCTGTAAATACTGCCACTCTCCCCACTTCCAAGTAAATACTGACACACTCCCCAGTCCCCTGTAAACACTGACACACTCCCCAGGTCCCTGTAAATACTGAAAGACACCCCAGTCCCCTGTAAATACTGCCACACTCCCCACTCTCCTGTAAATACTGACACACTCCCCAGTCCCCTGTAAATACTGCCACTCTCCCCACTTCCATGTAAATACTGACACACTCCGCAGTCCCCTGTAAACACTGACACACTCCATAGGACCCTATAAATACTGACACACTCCCCAGTCCCCTGTAAATACTGCAACACTCCCCACTCTCCTGTAAATACTGACACACACCCCAGTCCCCTGTAAATACTGCCACTCTCCCCTCTTCCATGTAAATACTGACACACTCGCCAGTCCTCTGTACACACTGACATACTCCCCAGTCCCCTGTAAGTCCTGTCACACACCCCAGGGCCCTGTCAATACTGACACACTCTCCAGTCCCCTGCAAACACTGACACACTCCCCAGTCCCATGTAAACAGTGACACACTCCCCAGTCCCATGTAAATACGTACACACTCCCCAGTCCCCTGTAAACACTGACACACTCCCCAAGACCATGTAAATACTGACACACTCCCCAGTCCCCTGCAAACACTGACATACTCCCTGGGCCCCTGTAAACACTGACACACTCCCCAGTCCCTTGTAAATACTGACACACTCCCCAGTCCTCTGTAAACACTGACACACTCCCCAGGTCCGTGTAAATACTGACTCTCTCCCCAGGACCCTGTAAATACTGACACACTCCCCAGTTCCATACTGACACTCTCCACAGGTCCCTATAAATAGTGACGCTCTCCCCAGTCCCTGTATACACTGACACACTCCCCAGTCCCCAGTAAACACTGACACACTCCCCAGGACCCTGTAAATACTGAAAGACACCCCAGTCCCCTGTAAATACTGCCACACTCCCCACTCTCCTGTAAATACTGACACACACCCCAGTCCCCTGTAAATACTGCCACTCTCCCCACTTCCAAGTAAATACTGACACACTCCCCAGTCCCCAGTAAACACTGACACACTCCCCAGGACCCTGTAAATACTGAAAGACACCCCAGTCCCCTGTAAATACTGCCACACTCCCCACTCTCCTGTAAATACTGACACACTCCCCAGTCCCCTATAAATACTGACACACTCCCCAGTCCCATGTAACTACTGACACTCTCCCCAGGACCCTGTAAATACTGACACACTCCCCAGTCCCCTATAAATACTGCCACTCTCCCCACTTCCATGTAAATACTGACATACTCCCCAGTCCCCTGTAAATACTGCCACTCTCCCCACTTCCATGTAAATACTGACACACTCCCCAGTCCCCTGTAAACACTGACACACTCGCCAGTCCCCTGTACACACTGACATACTCCCCAGTCCCCTGTAAGTCCTGACACACACCCCAGGGCCCTGTCAATACTGACACACTCCCCAGTCCCCTGCAAACACTGACACACTCCCCCGTCCCATGAAAACGCTGACACACTCCCCAGTCCCATGTAAATACGTACACACTCCCCAAGACCATGTAAATACTGACATACTCCCCGGGACTCTGTAAACACTGACATACTCCCCAGTCCCCTGTAAATACTGACACACTCCCCAGTCCCATGTAAATACTGACACTCTCCCCAGTCCGCTGTAAACACTGACACACTCCCCAGGTCCCTGTAAATACTGACGCTCTCCCCAGGACCCTGTAAATACTGACACACTCCCCAGTTCCATACTGACACTCTCCACAGGTCCCTATAAATACTGACGCTCTCCCCAGTCCCTGTAAACACTGACACACTCCCCAGTCCCCAGTAAATACTGACATACTCACCAGTCCCTCTGTCAACAGTGACACACTCCCCAGTAACCTGTAAATACTGCACACACTCCTCAGTCACATGTTATTACTGACACACTCCCCAGTCCCCTGTAAATACTGGCACACACCCTAGGAACTTGTAAATACTGAAATACTCCCCTGTCCCCTGCAAACACTGAGACTCTCCTCAGTCGCTTGTAAACACTGACACACTCCCCAGGACCCTGTAAATACTGAAAGACACCCCAGTCCCCTGTAAATACTGCCACACTCCCCACTCTCCTGTAAATACTGACACACACCCCAGTCCCCTGTAAATACTGCCACTCTCCCCACTTCCATGTAAATACTGACACACTCCCCAGTCCCCTGTAAACACTGACACACTCCATAGGACCCTATAAATACTGACACACTCCCCAGTCCCCTGTAAACACTGACACACTCCATAGGACCCTATAAATACTGAAAGACACCCCAGTCCCCTGTAAATACTGCCACTCCCCCCAGGTCCATGTAAATACTGACACACTCCCTAGTCCCCTGTAAATACTGCCACAGTCCCCACTCTCCGGTAAATACTGACACACACCCCAGTCCCCTGTAAATACTGCCACTCTCCCCACTTCCCTGTAAATACTGATACACTCCCCAGACCCCAGTAAACACTGACACACTGCCCAGTCCCCTGTAAATACTGACACACTCCACAGGAACCTGTAAATACAGACACACTCCCCAGTCCCATGTAAATACTGACACACTCCCCAGTCCCCTCTAAATACTGACACACTCCCCAGGAACCTGTAAATACAGACACACTCACCAGTCCCCCGTAAGTGCTGACACACTCCCCAGACCCCTGTAAATACTGACACACACCCCAGGAACCTGTAAATACTGACACACTTCGCAGGACCCTGTAAATACTGGCACCCTCCCTAGTCCCCTTTAAATACTGACACACTCCCCAGACCCATGTAAATACTGACACACTCCCCAGGACCCTGTAAACACTGACACACTCCACAGTCCCCTGTAAATACTGACACACTCCCCAGTCCCATGTAACTACTGACACTCTCCCCAGGACCCTGTAAATACTGACACACTCCCCAGTCCACTGTAAACACTGACACACTCCCCAGGACCCTGTAAACACTGACACACTCCCCAGTCCCCCTTAAATACTGACACACTCCCCAGTCCCATGTAAATACTGACATACTCCCCGGGACTCTGTAAACACTGACATACTCCCTGGGTCCCTGTAAACACTGACACACTCCCCAGTCCCCTGTAAATACTGACACACTCCACAGTCCCCTGTAAACACTGACACTCTCCCCAGGTCCCTATAAATGGTGACGCTCTCCCCAGTCCCTGTAAACACTGACACACTCCCCAGTCCCCAGTAAATACTGACATACTCACCAGTCCCTCTGTCATCAGTGACACACTCCCCAGTCCCCTGTAAATATTGGCACACACCCTAGGAACTTGTAAGTACTAAAACACTCCCCTGTCCCCTGCAAACACTGAGACTCTCCTCAGTCGCTTGTAAACACTGACACACTCCCCAGGACCCTGTAAATACTGAAAGACACCCCAGTCCCCTGTAAATACTGCCACACTCCCCACTCTCCTGTAAATACTGACACACACCCCAGTCCCCTGTAAACACTGACACACTCCATAGGACCCTATAAATACTGACACACTCCCCAGTCCCCTGTAAACACTGACACACTCCATAGGACCCTATAAATACTGAAAGACACCCCAGTCCCCTGTAAATACTGCAACACTCCCCACTCTCCTGTAAATACTGACACACACCCCAGTCCCCTGTAAATACTGCCACTCTCCCCACTTCCATGTAAATACTGACACACTCCCCAGTCCCCTGTAAACACTGACACACTCCATAGGACCCTATAAATACTGACACACTCCCCAGTCCCCTGTAAATACTGCAACACTCCCCACTCTCCTGTAAATACTGACACACACCCCAGTCCCCTGTAAATACTGCCACTCTCCCCTCTTCCATGTAAATACTGACACACTCCCCAGTCTCATGTAAATACTGACACACTCGCCAGTCCTCTGTACACACTGACATACTCCCCAGTCCCCTGTAAGTCCTGTCACACACCCCAGGGCCCTGTCAATACTGACACACTCTCCAGTCCCCTGCAAACACTGCCACACTCCCCGTCCCATGTAAACAGTGACACACTCCCCAGTCCCATGTAAATACGTACACACTCCCCAAGACCATGTAAATACTGACATACTCCCCGGGACTCTGTAAACACTGACATACTCCCTGGGTCCCTGTAAACACTGACACACTCCCCAGTCCCTTGTAAATACTGACACACTCCCCAGTCCCCTGTAAACACTGACACACTCCCCAGGTCCGTGTAAATACTGACTCTCTCCCGAGGACCCTGTAAATACTGACACACTCCCCAGTTCCACACTGACACTCTCCACAGGTCCCTATAAATAGTGACGCTCTCCCCAGTCCCTGTAAACACTGACACACTCCCCAGTCCCCAGTAAACACTGACACACTCCCCAGGACCCTGTAAATACTGAAAGACACCCCAGTCCCCTGTAAATACTGCCACACTCCCCACTCTCCTGTAAATACTGACACACACCCCAGTCCCCTGTAAATACTGCCACTCTCCCCACTTCCAAGTAAATACTGACACACTCCCCAGTCCCCTGTAAACACTGACACACTCCCCAGGTCCCTGTAAATACTGAAAGACACCCCAGTCCCCTGTAAATACTGCCACACTCCCCACTCTCCTGTAAATACTGACACACTCCCCAGTCCCCTGTAAATACTGCCACTCTCCCCACTTCCATGTAAATACTGACACACTCCGCAGTCCCCTGTAAACACTGACACACTCCATAGGACCCTATAAATACTGACACACTCCCCAGTCCCCTGTAAATACTGCAACACTCCCCACTCTCCTGTAAATACTGACACACACCCCAGTCCCCTGTAAATACTGCCACTCTCCCCTCTTCCATGTAAATACTGACACACTCCCCAGTCTCATGTAAATACTGACACACTCGCCAGTCCTCTGTACACACTGACATACTCCCCAGTCCCCTGTAAGTCCTGTCACACACCCCAGGGCCCTGTCAATACTGACACACTCTCCAGTCCCCTGCAAACACTGACACACTCCCCAGTCCCATGTAAACAGTGACACACTCCCCAGTCCCATGTAAATACGTACACACTCCCCAGTCCCCTGTAAACACTGACACACTCCCCAAGACCATGTAAATACTGACACACTCCCCAGTCCCCTGCAAACACTGACATACTCCCTGGGCCCCTGTAAACACTGACACACTCCCCAGTCCCTTGTAAATACTGACACACTCCCCAGTCCCCTGTAAACACTGACACACTCCCCAGGTCCGTGTAAATACTGACTCTCTCCCCAGGACCCTGTAAATACTGACACACTCCCCAGTTCCATACTGACACTCTCCACAGGTCCCTATAAATAGTGACGCTCTCCCCAGTCCCTGTATACACTGACACACTCCCCAGTCCCCAGTAAACACTGACACACTCCCCAGGACCCTGTAAATACTGAAAGACACCCCAGTCCCCTGTAAATACTGCCACACTCCCCACTCTCCTGTAAATACTGACACACACCCCAGTCCCCTGTAAATACTGCCACTCTCCCCACTTCCAAGTAAATACTGACACACTCCCCAGTCCCCAGTAAACACTGACACACTCCCCAGGACCCTGTAAATACTGAAAGACACCCCAGTCCCCTGTAAATACTGCCACACTCCCCACTCTCCTGTAAATACTGACACACTCCCCAGTCCCCTATAAATACTGACACACTCCCCAGTCCCATGTAACTACTGACACTCTCCCCAGGACCCTGTAAATACTGACACACTCCCCAGTCCCCTATAAATACTGCCACTCTCCCCACTTCCATGTAAATACTGACATACTCCCCAGTCCCCTGTAAATACTGCCACTCTCCCCACTTCCATGTAAATACTGACACACTCCCCAGTCCCCTGTAAACACTGACACACTCGCCAGTCCCCTGTACACACTGACATACTCCCCAGTCCCCTGTAAGTCCTGACACACACCCCAGGGCCCTGTCAATACTGACACACTCCCCAGTCCCCTGCAAACACTGACACACTCCCCCGTCCCATGAAAACGCTGACACACTCCCCAGTCCCATGTAAATACGTACACACTCCCCAAGACCATGTAAATACTGACATACTCCCCGGGACTCTGTAAACACTGACATACTCCCCAGTCCCCTGTAAATACTGACACACTCCCCAGTCCCATGTAAATACTGACACTCTCCCCAGTCCGCTGTAAACACTGACACACTCCCCAGGTCCCTGTAAATACTGACGCTCTCCCCAGGACCCTGTAAATACTGACACACTCCCCAGTTCCATACTGACACTCTCCACAGGTCCCTATAAATACTGACGCTCTCCCCAGTCCCTGTAAACACTGACACACTCCCCAGTCCCCAGTAAATACTGACATACTCACCAGTCCCTCTGTCAACAGTGACACACTCCCCAGTAACCTGTAAATACTGCACACACTCCTCAGTCACATGTTATTACTGACACACTCCCCAGTCCCCTGTAAATACTGGCACACACCCTAGGAACTTGTAAATACTGAAATACTCCCCTGTCCCCTGCAAACACTGAGACTCTCCTCAGTCGCTTGTAAACACTGACACACTCCCCAGGACCCTGTAAATACTGAAAGACACCCCAGTCCCCTGTAAATACTGCCACACTCCCCACTCTCCTGTAAATACTGACACACACCCCAGTCCCCTGTAAATACTGCCACTCTCCCCTCTTCCATGTAAATACTGACACACTCCCCAGTCTCATGTAAATACTGACACACTCGCCAGTCCTCTGTACACACTGACATACTCCCCAGTCCCCTGTAAGTCCTGTCACACACCCCAGGGCCCTGTCAATACTGACACACTCTCCAGTCCCCTGCAAACACTGACACACTCCCCAGTCCCATGTAAACAGTGACACACTCCCCAGTCCCATGTAAATACGTACACACTCCCCAGTCCCCTGTAAACACTGACACACTCCCCAAGACCATGTAAATACTGACACACTCCCCAGTCCCCTGCAAACACTGACATACTCCCTGGGCCCCTGTAAACACTGAC
Organism: Hypanus sabinus; assembly: GCF_030144855.1. Taxonomy (NCBI): domain Eukaryota; kingdom Metazoa; phylum Chordata; class Chondrichthyes; order Myliobatiformes; family Dasyatidae; genus Hypanus; species Hypanus sabinus. The sequence goes on along the minus strand of NC_082731.1, from coordinate 2,353,974 downwards.
ACACTCCCCAGTCCCTTGTAAATACTGACACACTCCCCAGTCCCCTGTAAACACTGACACACTCCCCAGGTCCGTGTAAATACTGACTCTCTCCCCAGGACCCTGTAAATACTGACACACTCCCCAGTTCCATACTGACACTCTCCACAGGTCCCTATAAATAGTGACGCTCTCCCCAGTCCCTGTATACACTGACACACTCCCCAGTCCCCAGTAAACACTGACACACTCCCCAGGACCCTGTAAATACTGAAAGACACCCCAGTCCCCTGTAAATACTGCCACACTCCCCACTCTCCTGTAAATACTGACACACACCCCAGTCCCCTGTAAATACTGCCACTCTCCCCACTTCCAAGTAAATACTGACACACTCCCCAGTCCCCAGTAAACACTGACACACTCCCCAGGACCCTGTAAATACTGAAAGACACCCCAGTCCCCTGTAAATACTGCCACACTCCCCACTCTCCTGTAAATACTGACACACTCCCCAGTCCCCTATAAATACTGACACACTCCCCAGTCCCATGTAACTACTGACACTCTCCCCAGTCCCCTGTAAATACTGACACACTCCCCAGTCCCCTATAAATACTGCCACTCTCCCCACTTCCATGTAAATACTGACATACTCCCCAGTCCCCTGTAAATACTGCCACTCTCCCCACTTCCATGTAAATACTGACACACTCCCCAGTCCCCTGTAAACACTGACACACTCGCCAGTCCCCTGTACACACTGACATACTCCCCAGTCCCCTGTAAGTCCTGACACACACCCCAGGGCCCTGTCAATACTGACACACTCCCCAGTCCCCTGCAAACACTGACACACTGCCCCGTCCCATGAAAACGCTGACACACTCCCCAGTCCCATGTAAATACGTACACACTCCCCAAGACCATGTAAATACTGACATACTCCCCGGGACTCTGTAAACACTGACATACTCCCCAGTCCCCTGTAAATACTGACACACTCCCCAGTCCCATGTAAATACTGACACTCTCCCCAGTCCGCTGTAAACACTGACACACTCCCCAGGTCCCTGTAAATACTGACGCTCTCCCCAGGACCCTGTAAATACTGACACACTCCCCAGTTCCATACTGACACTCTCCCCAGGTCCCTATAAATACTGACGCTCTCCCCAGTCCCTGTAAACACTGACACACTCCCCAGTCCCCAGTAAATACTGACATACTCACCAGTCCCTCTGTCAACAGTGACACACTCCCCAGTAACCTGTAAATACTGCACACACTCCTCAGTCACATGTTATTACTGACACACTCCCCAGTCCCCTGTAAATACTGGCACACACCCTAGGAACTTGTAAATACTGAAATACTCCCCTGTCCCCTGCAAACACTGAGACTCTCCTCAGTCGCTTGTAAACACTGACACACTCCCCAGGACCCTGTAAATACTGAAAGACACCCCAGTCCCCTGTAAATACTGCCACACTCCCCACTCTCCTGTAAATACTGACACACACCCCAGTCCCCTGTAAATACTGCCACTCTCCCCACTTCCATGTAAATACTGACACACTCCCCAGTCCCCTGTAAACACTGACACACTCCATAGGACCCTATAAATACTGACACACTCCCCAGTCCCCTGTAAACACTGACACACTCCATAGGACCCTATAAATACTGAAAGACACCCCAGTCCCCTGTAAATACTGCCACTCCCCCCAGTTCCATGTAAATACTGACACACTCCCTAGTCCCCTGTAAATACTGCCACAGTCCCCACTCTCCGGTAAATACTGACACACACCCCAGTCCCCTGTAAATACTGCCACTCTCCCCACTTCCCTGTAAATACTGATACACTCCCCAGACCCCAGTAAACACTGACACACTGCCCAGTCCCCTGTAAATACTGACACACTCCACAGGAACCTGTAAATACAGACACACTCCCCAGTCCCATGTAAATACTGACACACTCCCCAGTCCCCTCTAAATACTGACACACACCCCAGGAACCTGTAAATACAGACACACTCACCAGTCCCCCGTAAGTGCTGACACACTCCCCAGACCCCTGTAAATACTGACACACACCCCAGGAACCTGTAAATACTGACACACACCCCAGGAACCTGTAAATACAGACACACTCCCCAGTCCCATGTAAATACTGACACACTTCGCAGGACCCTGTAAATACTGACACCCTCCCTAGTACCCTTTAAATACTGACACACTCCCCAGACCCATGTAAATACTGACACACTCCCCAGGACCCTGTAAACACTGACACACTCCACAGTCCCCTGTAAATACTGACACACTCCCCAGTCCCATGTAACTACTGACACTCTCCCCAGGACCCTGTAAATACTGACACACTCCCCAGTCCACTGTAAACACTGACACACTCCCCAGGACCCTGTAAACACTGACACACTCCCCAGTCCCCCTTAAATACTGACACACTCCCCAGTCCCATGTAAATACTGACATACTCCCCGGGACTCTGTAAACACTGACAGACTCCCTGGGTCCCTGTAAACACTGACACACTCCCCAGTCCCCTGTAAATACTGACACACTCCCCAGTCCCCTGTAAACACTGACACACTCCCCAGGTCCGTGTAAATACTGACTCTCTCCACAGGACCCTGTAAATACTGACACACTCCCCAGTTCCATACTGACACTCTCCCCAGGTCCCTATAAATGGTGACGCTCTCCCCAGTCCCTGTAAACACTGACACACTCCATAGGACCCTATAAATACTGACACACTCCCCAGTCCCCTGTAAATACTGCAACACTCCCCACTCTCCTGTAAATACTGACACACACCCCAGTCCCCTGTAAATACTGCCACTCTCCCCTCTTCCATGTAAATACTGACACACTCCCCAGTCTCATGTAAATACTGACACACTCGCCAGTCCTCTGTACACACTGACATACTCCCCAGTCCCCTGTAAGTCCTGTCACACACCCCAGGGCCCTGTCAATACTGACACACTCTCCAGTCCCCTGCAAACACTGACACACTCCCCCATCCCATGTAAACAGTGACACACTCCCCAGTCCCATGTAAATACGTACACACTCCCCAAGACCATGTAAATACTGACATACTCCCCGGGACTCTGTAAACACTGACATACTCCCTGGGTCCCTGTAAACACTGACACACTCCCCAGTCCCTTGTAAATACTGACACACTCCCCAGTCCCCTGTAAACACTGACACACTCCCCAGGTCCGTGTAAATACTGACTCTCTCCCGAGGACCCTGTAAATACTGACACACTCCCCAGTTCCACACTGACACTCTCCACAGGTCCCTATAAATAGTGACGCTCTCCCCAGTCCCTGTAAACACTGACACACTCCCCAGTCCCCAGTAAACACTGACACACTCCCCAGGACCCTGTAAATACTGAAAGACACCCCAGTCCCCTGTAAATACTGCCACACTCCCCACTCTCCTGTAAATACTGACACACACCCCAGTCCCCTGTAAATACTGCCACTCTCCCCACTTCCAAGTAAATACTGACACACTCCCCAGTCCCCTGTAAACACTGACACACTCCCCAGGTCCCTGTAAATACTGAAAGACACCCCAGTCCCCTGTAAATACTGCCACACTCCCCACTCTCCTGTAAATACTGACACACTCCCCAGTCCCCTGTAAATACTGCCACTCTCCCCACTTCCATGTAAATACTGACACACTCCGCAGTCCCCTGTAAACACTGACACACTCCATAGGACCCTATAAATACTGACACACTCCCCAGTCCCCTGTAAATACTGCAACACTCCCCACTCTCCTGTAAATACTGACACACACCCCAGTCCCCTGTAAATACTGCCACTCTCCCCTCTTCCATGTAAATACTGACACACTCGCCAGTCCTCTGTACACACTGACATACTCCCCAGTCCCCTGTAAGTCCTGTCACACACCCCAGGGCCCTGTCAATACTGACACACTCTCCAGTCCCCTGCAAACACTGACACACTCCCCAGTCCCATGTAAACAGTGACACACTCCCCAGTCCCATGTAAATACGTACACACTCCCCAGTCCCCTGTAAACACTGACACACTCCCCAAGACCATGTAAATACTGACACACTCCCCAGTCCCCTGCAAACACTGACATACTCCCTGGGCCCCTGTAAACACTGACACACTCCCCAGTCCCTTGTAAATACTGACACACTCCCCAGTCCTCTGTAAACACTGACACACTCCCCAGGTCCGTGTAAATACTGACTCTCTCCCCAGGACCCTGTAAATACTGACACACTCCCCAGTTCCATACTGACACTCTCCACAGGTCCCTATAAATAGTGACGCTCTCCCCAGTCCCTGTATACACTGACACACTCCCCAGTCCCCAGTAAACACTGACACACTCCCCAGGACCCTGTAAATACTGAAAGACACCCCAGTCCCCTGTAAATACTGCCACACTCCCCACTCTCCTGTAAATACTGACACACACCCCAGTCCCCTGTAAATACTGCCACTCTCCCCACTTCCAAGTAAATACTGACACACTCCCCAGTCCCCAGTAAACACTGACACACTCCCCAGGACCCTGTAAATACTGCCACACTCCCCACTCTCCTGTAAATACTGACACACTCCCCAGTCCCCTATAAATACTGACACACTCCCCAGTCCCATGTAACTACTGACACTCTCCCCAGGACCCTGTAAATACTGACACACTCCCCAGTCCCCTATAAATACTGCCACTCTCCCCACTTCCATGTAAATACTGACATACTCCCCAGTCCCCTGTAAATACTGCCACTCTCCCCACTTCCATGTAAATACTGACACACTCCCCAGTCCCCTGTAAACACTGACACACTCGCCAGTCCCCTGTACACACTGACATACTCCCCAGTCCCCTGTAAGTCCTGACACACACCCCAGGGCCCTGTCAATACTGACACACTCCCCAGTCCCCTGCAAACACTGACACACTCCCCCGTCCCATGAAAACGCTGACACACTCCCCAGTCCCATGTAAATACGTACACACTCCCCAAGACCATGTAAATACTGACATACTCCCCGGGACTCTGTAAACACTGACATACTCCCCAGTCCGCTGTAAACACTGACGCTCTCCCCAGGACCCTGTAAATACTGACACACTCCCCAGTTCCATACTGACACTCTCCCCAGGTCCCTATAAATACTGACGCTCTCCCCAGTCCCTGTAAACACTGACACACTCCCCAGTCCCCAGTAAATACTGACATACTCACCAGTCCCTCTGTCAACAGTGACACACTCCCCAGTAACCTGTAAATACTGCACACACTCCTCAGTCACATGTTATTACTGACACACTCCCCAGTCCCCTGTAAATACTGGCACACACCCTAGGAACTTGTAAATACTGAAATACTCCCCTGTCCCCTGCAAACACTGAGACTCTCCTCAGTCGCTTGTAAACACTGACACACTCCCCAGGACCCTGTAAATACTGAAAGACACCCCAGTCCCCTGTAAATACTGCCACACTCCCCACTCTCCTGTAAATACTGACACACACCCCAGTCCCCTGTAAATACTGCCACTCTCCCCACTTCCATGTAAATACTGACACACTCCCCAGTCCCCTGTAAACACTGACACACTCCATAGGACCCTATAAATACTGACACACTCCCCAGTCCCCTGTAAACACTGACACACTCCATAGGACCCTATAAATACTGAAAGACACCCCAGTCCCCTGTAAATACTGCCACTCCCCCCAGTTCCATGTAAATACTGACACACTCCCTAGTCCCCTGTAAATACTGCCACAGTCCCCACTCTCCGGTAAATACTGACACACACCCCAGTCCCCTGTAAATACTGCCACTCTCCCCACTTCCCTGTAAATACTGATACACTCCCCAGACCCCAGTAAACACTGACACACTGCCCAGTCCCCTGTAAATACTGACACACTCCACAGGAACCTGTAAATACAGACACACTCCCCAGTCCCATGTAAATACTGACACACTCCCCAGTCCCCTCTAAATACTGACACACACCCCAGGAACCTGTAAATACAGACACACTCACCAGTCCCCCGTAAGTGCTGACACACTCCCCAGACCCCTGTAAATACTGACACACACCCCAGGAACCTGTAAATACTGACACACACCCCAGGAACCTGTAAATACAGACACACTCCCCAGTCCCATGTAAATACTGACACACTTCGCAGGACCCTGTAAATACTGACACCCTCCCTAGTACCCTTTAAATACTGACACACTCCCCAGACCCATGTAAATACTGACACACTCCCCAGGACCCTGTAAACACTGACACACTCCACAGTCCCCTGTAAATACTGACACACTCCCCAGTCCCATGTAACTACTGACACTCTCCCCAGGACCCTGTAAATACTGACACACTCCCCAGTCCACTGTAAACACTGACACACTCCCCAGGACCCTGTAAACACTGACACACTCCCCAGTCCCCCTTAAATACTGACACACTCCCCAGTCCCATGTAAATACTGACATACTCCCCGGGACTCTGTAAACACTGACAGACTCCCTGGGTCCCTGTAAACACTGACACACTCCCCAGTCCCCTGTAAACACTGACACACTCCCCAGGTCCGTGTAAATACTGACTCTCTCCACAGGACCCTGTAAATACTGACACACTCCCCAGTTCCATACTGACACTCTCCCCAGGTCCCTATAAATGGTGACGCTCTCCCCAGTCCCTGTAAACACTGACACACTCCCCAGTCCCCAGTAAATACTGACATACTCACCAGTCCCTCTGTCAACAGTGACACACTCCCCAGTCCCCTGTAAATACTGGCACACACCCTAGGAACTTGTAAGTACTAAAACACTCCCCTGTCCCCTGCAAACACTGAGACTCTCCTCAGTCGCTTGTAAACACTGACACACTCCCCAGGACCCTGTAAATACTGAAAGACACCCCAGTCCCCTGTAAATACTGCCACACTCCCCACTCTCCTGTAAATACTGACACACACCCCAGTCCCCTGTAAACACTGACACACTCCATAGGACCCTATAAATACTGACACACTCCCCAGTCCCCTGTAAACACTGACACACTCCATAGGACCCTATAAATACTGAAAGACACCCCAGTCCCCTGTAAATACTGCAACACTCCCCACTCTCCTGTAAGTACTGACACACACCCTAGTCCCCTGTAAATACTGCCACTCTCCCCACTTCCATGTAAATACTGACACTCTCCACAGTCCCCTGTAAACACTGACACACTCCATAGGACCCTATAAACACTGACACACTCCCCAGTCCCTTGTAAATACTGACACACTCCCCAGTCCCCTGTAAACACTGACACACTCCCCAGGTCCGTGTAAATACTGACTCTCTCCCGAGGACCCTGTAAATACTGACACACTCCCCAGTTCCACACTGACACTCTCCACAGGTCCCTATAAATAGTGACGCTCTCCCCAGTCCCTGTAAACACTGACACACTCCCCAGTCCCCAGTAAACACTGACACACTCCCCAGGACCCTGTAAATACTGAAAGACACCCCAGTCCCCTGTAAATACTGCCACACTCCCCACTCTCCTGTAAATACTGACACACACCCCAGTCCCCTGTAAATACTGCCACTCTCCCCACTTCCAAGTAAATACTGACACACTCCCCAGTCCCCTGTAAACACTGACACACTCCCCAGGTCCCTGTAAATACTGAAAGACACCCCAGTCCCCTGTAAATACTGCCACACTCCCCACTCTCCTGTAAATACTGACACACTCCCCAGTCCCCTGTAAATACTGCCACTCTCCCCACTTCCATGTAAATACTGACACACTCCGCAGTCCCCTGTAAACACTGACACACTCCATAGGACCCTATAAATACTGACACACTCCCCAGTCCCCTGTAAATACTGCAACACTCCCCACTCTCCTGTAAATACTGACACACACCCCAGTCCCCTGTAAATACTGCCACTCTCCCCTCTTCCATGTAAATACTGACACACTCCCCAGTCTCATGTAAATACTGACACACTCGCCAGTCCTCTGTACACACTGACATACTCCCCAGTCCCCTGTAAGTCCTGTCACACACCCCAGGGCCCTGTCAATACTGACACACTCTCCAGTCCCCTGCAAACACTGACACACTCCCCAGTCCCATGTAAACAGTGACACACTCCCCAGTCCCATGTAAATACGTACACACTCCCCAGTCCCCTGTAAACACTGACACACTCCCCAAGACCATGTAAATACTGACACACTCCCCAGTCCCCTGCAAACACTGACATACTCCCTGGGTCCCTGTAAACACTGACACACTCCCCAGTCCCTTGTAAATACTGACACACTCCCCAGTCCCCTGTAAACACTGACACACTCCCCAGGTCCGTGTAAATACTGACTCTCTCCCCAGGACCCTGTAAATACTGACACACTCCCCAGTTCCATACTGACACTCTCCACAGGTCCCTATAAATAGTGACGCTCTCCCCAGTCCCTGTATACACTGACACACTCCCCAGTCCCCAGTAAACACTGACACACTCCCCAGGACCCTGTAAATACTGAAAGACACCCCAGTCCCCTGTAAATACTGCCACACTCCCCACTCTCCTGTAAATACTGACACACACCCCAGTCCCCTGTAAATACTGCCACTCTCCCCACTTCCAAGTAAATACTGACACACTCCCCAGTCCCCAGTAAACACTGACACACTCCCCAGGACCCTGTAAATACTGAAAGACACCCCAGTCCCCTGTAAATACTGCCACACTCCCCACTCTCCTGTAAATACTGACACACTCCCCAGTCCCCTATAAATACTGACACACTCCCCAGTCCCATGTAACTACTGACACTCTCCCCAGGACCCTGTAAATACTGACACACTCCCCAGTCCCTTATAAATACTGCCACTCTCCCCACTTCCATGTAAATACTGACATACTCCCCAGTCCCCTGTAAATACTGCCACTCTCCCCACTTCCATGTAAATACTGACACACTCCCCAGTCCCCTGTAAACACTGACACACTCGCCAGTCCCCTGTACACACTGACATACTCCCCAGTCCCCTGTAAGTCCTGACACACACCCCAGGGCCCTGTCAATACTGACACACTCCCCAGTCCCCTGTAAACACTGACACACTCCCCCGTCCCATGAAAACGCTGACACACTCCCCAGTCCCATGTAAATACGTACACACTCCCCAAGACCATGTAAATACTGACATACTCCCCGGGACTCTGTAAACACTGACATACTCCCCAGTCCCCTGTAAATACTGACACACTCCCCAGTCCCATGTAAATACTGACACTCTCCCCAGTCCGCTGTAAACACTGACACACTCCCCAGGTCCCTGTAAATACTGACGCTCTCCCCAGGACCCTGTAAATACTGACACACTCCCCAGTTCCATACTGACACTCTCCACAGGTCCCTATAAATACTGACGCTCTCCCCAGTCCCTGTAAACACTGACACACTCCCCAGTCCCCAGTAAATACTGACATACTCACCAGTCCCTCTGTCAACAGTGACACACTCCCCAGTAACCTGTAAATACTGCACACACTCCTCAGTCACATGATATTACTGACACACTCCCCAGTCCCCTGTAAATACTGGCACACACCCTAGGAACTTGTAAATACTGAAATACTCCCCTGTCCCCTGCAAACACTGAGACTCTCCTCAGTCGCTTGTAAACACTGACACACTCCCCAGGACCCTGTAAATACTGAAAGACACCCCAGTCCCCTGTAAATACTGCCACACTCCCCACTCTCCTGTAAATACTGACACACACCCCAGTCCCCTGTAAATACTGCCACTCTCCCCACTTCCATGTAAATACTGACACACTCCCCAGTCCCCTGTAAACACTGACACACTCCATAGGACCCTATAAATACTGACACACTCCCCAGTCCCCTGTAAACACTGACACACTCCATAGGACCCTATAAATACTGAAAGACACCCCAGTCCCCTGTAAATACTGCCACTCCCCCCAGTTCCATGTAAATACTGACACACTCCCTAGTCCCCTGTAAATACTGCCACAGTCCCCACTCTCCGGTAAATACTGACACACACCCCAGTCCCCTGTAAATACTGCCACTCTCCCCACTTCCCTGTAAATACTGATACACTCCCCAGACCCCAGTAAACACTGACACACTGCCCAGTCCCCTGTAAATACTGACACACTCCACAGGAACCTGTAAATACAGACACACTCCCCAGTCCCATGTAAATACTGACACACTCCCCAGTCCCCTCTAAATACTGACACACACCCCAGGAACCTGTAAATACAGACACACTCACCAGTCCCCCGTAAGTGCTGACACACTCCCCAGACCCCTGTAAATACTGACACACACCCCAGGAACCTGCAAACACTGACATACTCCCTGGGCCCCTGTAAACACTGACACACTCCCCAGTCCCTTGTAAATACTGACACACTCCCCAGTCCTCTGTAAACACTGACACACTCCCCAGGTCCGTGTAAATACTGACTCTCTCCCCAGGACCCTGTAAATACTGACACACTCCCCAGTTCCATACTGACACTCTCCACAGGTCCCTATAAATAGTGACGCTCTCCCCAGTCCCTGTATACACTGACACACTCCCCAGTCCCCAGTAAACACTGACACACTCCCCAGGACCCTGTAAATACTGAAAGACACCCCAGTCCCCTGTAAATACTGCCACACTCCCCACTCTCCTGTAAATACTGACACACACCCCAGTCCCCTGTAAATACTGCCACTCTCCCCACTTCCAAGTAAATACTGACACACTCCCCAGTCCCCAGTAAACACTGACACACTCCCCAGGACCCTGTAAATACTGCCACACTCCCCACTCTCCTGTAAATACTGACACACTCCCCAGTCCCCTATAAATACTGACACACTCCCCAGTCCCATGTAACTACTGACACTCTCCCCAGGACCCTGTAAATACTGACACACTCCCCAGTCCCCTATAAATACTGCCACTCTCCCCACTTCCATGTAAATACTGACATACTCCCCAGTCCCCTGTAAATACTGCCACTCTCCCCACTTCCATGTAAATACTGACACACTCCCCAGTCCCCTGTAAACACTGACACACTCGCCAGTCCCCTGTACACACTGACATACTCCCCAGTCCCCTGTAAGTCCTGACACACACCCCAGGGCCCTGTCAATACTGACACACTCCCCAGTCCCCTGCAAACACTGACACACTCCCCCGTCCCATGAAAACGCTGACACACTCCCCAGTCCCATGTAAATACGTACACACTCCCCAAGACCATGTAAATACTGACATACTCCCCGGGACTCTGTAAACACTGACATACTCCCCAGTCCCCTGTAAATACTGACACACTCCCCAGTCCCATGTAAATACTGACAC